>NC_056525.1:237784057-237822524 GCF_019175285.1 Sceloporus undulatus
AAAATAAAGCTGCTTCGGGTCTCTTTGGAGGTACGCTCTTTAAATGAGACATGCATCTTAAGAAGCCAGAAGTTGCACCAAAGCTGCACTCTAGTCCTTACGGCTGGAACGTGGCTTTGGTGTGGCTTCCAACCTCCTAGGATGCATCAGGGACGTAGCTAGGATTTTAGGAAGGGGGGGGGGTCCAGACTAAGTGCCACCATTATAATGGGGCTTGAGTGCGGCGGCGCAGCAGCACACACCATTCATTTTTCTAATGGAAGGGGGGGGGTCCGGACCCCCAGAAACCCCCTCCCCCGGCTACATCCCTGGATGCATGTATCATTTAAAGAGCACACCTCCAAACGGACCCGAAGCAGCTTTATTTTGGTCTGTCTGTTTGAGCCCATTCTTTCTTTAACCATCAAGCTGTTATTGCCACATATGCTGCAATTGGGAGCTGTATGCTAGGAAGACTAATTTTAATAAAATGTAACACCCTTAGTGAGCCACTATGGCATAGTGGTTTGAGTGTTGGATTAGGACTTCTGGAGACCAAGGTTCAAATTTCCACTTGGCCATGGAAACCCAATGGGTGGGCTTGGGCAAATCACTCTCTCTCTCTCTTTCTCTCTCAGAGGAAGTTATCACTCACAGGAAGGCAATGGCAAATCCTCTGTTAAAAAAAGCTTACCAAGAAAACCCCATACCCCATACGGAGTCTTAGGATCACCATAAATAAGAAACAACTTGAAGGCACACAGCAACAAAGCAATTAGCAACAGATTACATCCTAAACACAACAACCAACCAGGCTGAGATACATTTTCTTTATATATTAAAGCATACAGCTTTTTAAAATGAAGTACAGATAGCCAGGGAACTAACTGCTCTAAGATCATCTATTCAGCTTCACCGCTGGATGGAGATGTCAGACCAGACACACAGACAGCTGGTTCCAGTCCAATATTCTGACCCTGTCACCATAACAGTTCATGTAGTTTTTTTTAACAAGTGAGCTTTATTTATTGTTGTGCAGTAGTACATTTTCAATTTTACCTTTGTAGTGTTATTTACATGATATATTTTTTCTGACATAATACATTGTTACAAAGAACACCTTCTGAACTCTTTCTAGGTAAAACATCATATTGTGCACTCTATTATTTATAAAAAAAAGAAAAAAGAGAAAAAATAATATTCTTGCCTCACCTATATTTCAACATTGAGATACTGTAGTACCTTCCTCCGCCCCCCACTTTTTTTTGGATGATTTTTTCTTGTCTGGTTTTCTTTTGAGCCTTAGTTTATATTCTTATTTTGGTTTTTTCTCCTTCTTTACCTTTTATTTTGCTTATTTTTGTGAATCCAAATTTGTTTTGAAATATCTTTATTTGTGATGTCTATACCTTCTAATTCATTTATCCACTGTACGTGATTTATTATTATAAATTTTGTTGAGTTAGTAGTTTGTTGCATCTTTTCTTCTCGTAGTGAGTTTGTTTTGTTTTGGTGGAGAACACCTTTGAGCTTATTATCTTACAGTTGGATTATAAAATTCTTTTTAAATTAAGCAGAGTGGAAGTAGATTGTATGGAAGTAAATATATGACAGGTAGTAATAGCGGCGGTCAGTCCATATTGTGGGGTAATCTCAATTTGTTATTTAAATTAGATTTTTGCAAAAAAAATTCAGGAATGTCCAGTCTTTATCCCATCCTTCTTTCCATTTCCCTTTTATTAACATTGTTAGTCTATTAAGATCTATCATTTTGAGGCATTTTCTTAGCCATTCTGATGTTGGAGTTTCTTTTTGCTTCCATTTTTTAAAAATTATTCTTTGGATATTCTATTCTAGCAGCAGTCATCATGTACAGGATATTTTTAAATGTTTCCTTTCTATTTCTTCTTCTATAATATTTAACAGGAGGCTTTCTGGCTTAAGTACCAAAGCACATTAGAGTTGTGTTGCTTTTCTAACATAAGCTGCCCCGAGCCACATGTCAGGGCATTAATTAATTAATTAACAGTATGATGCCTTTTAAAACTCTGGAGGTGGAGGTGATTTTTAATTTTGCTGCAGAAGGCCTTCAGTTGCTTGGGGATGGAGAGGAGAAGAAGAAATATAGTTAATAAAATGTTTTTATTCTACTGTGGCTTTGCTGCTATTGGGCCAAGGCTAGGCAACAGCTCATTCTTACAGAGGTTGACCAGCATGTTGGCATCACTTGCCATCCTTCCATCTGGCCTCATGGAAAGGAGATTCATGACAATGAGGCATCTTCCTTCAGCCTCACTGGGATCCACTGCCATTTGCTTCCTCCTTCCCAGAACTACCACCTGGAATAGCCACACAACCTAACCATTAGTTCAGTTCATCTTTATTATGGTTATAGACCAGCACAGATAAAAAGAGAGATATTGAATAACCTAGCCATTATGTAACAGTGGAAAAGATCTGGCACCCATTTAGTTTGCTTTCCTTGCCTCTACTTATACATTTGCATCAAATAGCCTTGCGTGTAAAAAACATTACTACAAACAAAGTGCTTTAAGAGTTAGTAAACAAGTACAAAGTGCTCCAAACTGTAAATAATCTGCACGCATTTACCATCTTTTGAAACGTTTTTAAAACATTTTTTTTGAAATGCTTTTGACTTTCAAGGAACTCCAAGGACTGATATACCTTCTTTTTCTTTTTAGTACAAATACTACTCTCCTCAAACAGCTAAAACATGTGTCTCCATCTATGCATGCTGAAACAGGGGCTGCAGTTTCCATGGGGGTTAATAACAGGACGGTGATGATGTCAGGAAAAATGTAGGGGAGGGGACATAGCTGTCCCTGCCATTCATGCTGCTGAGGGCCAGATTAGCATTTGTGAAAGAAGAAAAATAACATGAGTCATCAGCACTCAGACCATCTTGTTGGGAAATGGGGCAGGAGGACGCATTCCAAGGTTGACCCATATCCAACTGCATATTACTCCAGGGAGAAGTGGTTAAGGACCCACTCTGGAATTCAGCAAATGCTTTCCTCTAGTCCTGCTGTTCTCTGTTCAGTTGATACTTTCCTGCTCTTACCATTTGCAGTACTTAAAGTGCAGGCTGGCCACCTACTGTTTTTATGTTGCATTTCACAAATGCTCTCTGTCATTCTTTTGACAGTCCAGTAAGAGAACAGTATCTTACCTAAGGCTATCCAGAGAGAGTACTGTATACAGATCAGGAAAAACTTACATCAGGGCCTTTATGGTTTACTCTTTCAGATTCAATGCCACAGTGAAGGTGTGATTACAACCCTCATGCCTGATTTTATACCCTTAAAAAAAGGGGGGGAAAAGAAAAGAAAAGAAATCCTGAAAACCAAAAATATTTAGAAACGATATAGATATGAGACTAAATGATAGTTGCTATTTTATTTCCTAGGACTATATGACAAAAGACAACACAGAAACTGATTTTAGGACACGTGTTTAAGATCAGAAGCAATATATTCACCACAATTATGCATTTTTTATGAATGTCAAAAATTAATAAAATATTCTTTGGAGACAATTTGGCAATTCCTACCACATCATCATCTATTATGTTTTCTACTGCTGACATCTAGTGGCAAATATTAAGTATGTCACCTGCCAGTAATGCATTATCAAAAAGTACAGAGCTAGAGAGAAAACATTATGTGTTGACAGTTCTCTCTATAAAGATAGCAGATGTGACAATGCATTTTAGTGACTGTTTTCTTCACAGTGAATAGAACTGGGTTGTGTTTTGTTTGAAATATTTACAGCAGCAAAAGTAGTTCAGGAAAAGTACAAGGCGGAATCTTGTGGACACGATGAAAGGTTTCTGATGGATCACAATAGCGTTTTGATAGCTTTAAAAGATAATACAGTTGCAATTTATTCTTGAGGCTCTCAGTGGTTGCTGATTAAGTTATAATCTGGACTCACAACCCATCTAGCTTCAGATATATCGCAGCACCATGTGTATCCCAGATATATATCTGGATCCTGTATTTAGATTGGCGCTTTATCAAGAATATGATAAATAGTGTAGGATCTATTCAGAAGTAAGCAATGCTGGCTAAAAAGGTACAGTGGACCCTTGGTGTCCTCTGGGGTTTGGTTCCAGGACCCCCTGCAGATACCAAAATCCATGGATGCATCATGTCCCACTGGGGAAGGAGAGATGTGCTTCGCTGTTGTTAAACAAATGTTGATGAACCATGCTGATATAAAAAGGCTTTATTTATCTTGCTCAATACCGTTTCGGGGGGACCCTTTTTTCAAAAGCTAGTTCTTCTATTCCTCACATTTTGTGGGCAGAGTTTCTGGGTTGAATCTGTGGATGCAGAGGGCTGACTGTATAAGATTATCGACAAAAGCTATCTTTGGGAACAACCACTTTCTTGTTCTCATGTGCCTTCAAGTCATTTCCAACTTATGGCAACCCTAAGGCATGGTTTTTTCTTGGCAAGATTTGTTCAGAGCAGGTTTGCTTGTTTTGTTCAGAATAGGTTTGCTTTTGCCTTCCTCTGAAGCGGAGAATGCGATTTGCCCAAAGTCACTCAGTTGGGTTCTATGGCCAAACAGAGCAGAGATTCAAACTCTGGTCTCCAGAGTCATAGTCTAACACTCAAACCACTATACCACACTGGCTCAGACAACCACTGCTTCCCGTTAAAAAGATATACCATATTTTCCGGCGCATAAGATGACTGGGCATATAAGACGACCCCCAACTTTTCCAGTTAAAATATAGAGTTTGGGATATACTAGCTGTATAAGACTACCCCTCTTCCAATGCACACCAAATAAAAATTTAAAAAACATCAGATTTGATTTCAATATAATTCAAATGCTTATGACAGGCAGGTACTTAGCAGGAAAACTTGTTGCATACAAAGCCTGCTTGGATTGATCAGCTCTCCCTGTCTGCCCAGCCCTCCCTGTCTTCAAAACTATCAGAGTGGTAGCACAAACATGGCTCTTTTTTCCATACCCTGGGCATCCTGGACGCCTGCAGTTTGCTCCGCCCTTCACTTACATCTTCCCAGTGAGGCGCCCCCTCACCTTGTCATTGGGACTGCGTTGTCACTTCTTTCCACAAATCCTGGTGAGTGGATTTTCTTCCACCGTACTTGTACAGCGCCACCCTCTCTGTTTCCATATGGTTGCCACATATGGTGGGGATGTGGCCGCAGCTGTTTTTGAGCTCGCCCTATGTGGCGACCGCAGATTCTCCAGTCCAGCTCGGAAGTTTCAGCACCCGCCCTATAAGACGACCCCCGGCGTATATGACAACCCCCAACTTTTGAGAAGATTTTCCTGGGTTAAAAAGTAGTCTTATACGCCAGAAAATACTGTAATCCTACAGAAAACAACTGCGCTATTCTAACTATTGAGAATTTATTAGGGTATGGTTAGTGCACAGGTGAAACCCACCTAAAGAGAGGAAAAGACATGAAAAATATTTTCTTATCTAGTTTCTTCAGCTGAAAGGCAGTACAGAAACACCTTACAAAGCTGCCTTATATCAACTTCTAAATACAGCCAAGCATGAAGACTGTTGCTTAGGTAATATGATTCTTTAGCAGTTGGAAATATAAACAACTATTAATGTACACAGTGACTACATTCTATTACTAAAGCAGTACTCAGCAGTCAAGCAAACAACAGATCTATGTGCCCCAGATGTTGATAATTTCAAAGTAACAAAATACAAACTTATATGATATTTCTAAAAAACAAGCAAGAAATCTACCAATTATTTTAGCTACTTAGAACTGGGATGAGGAATGTACAGTACAGTCCTCAGACTAACTTATTTCAGCTTGCCATGTTACTTGGCTGAAGGCCTCAACATACATGCAAAAGGTTGGGATGGTATGGCATGGTATAAAGAAAGTACTATGCTTCCACTCATTCTTTGTTTTTACTATCAGTGGCATAATGACCTTTATAAACTCTTTCCACGAGTCCATGGCCATCAATGGATAAAAGTCCCAACAATACTGATTTAAAATATCTGTGCCTTGCTGTTCTATTCAAAGACTAATAATCATAATTAATAAAACCAAATAGATTAAAAATATTTTTTAAGAAGACAGTAAGCAGAATAATTTCACAAAGCCACCAGCAATTAAATACACACTGGAGGAAGAGGAATAGTGCGCCCGCACCATGCACACACCATGCGCGGACGCATTTTATGCAGCTTCCAGCTTATGCAGAAGCCGCACAGGGAGAACAACAATGGCACGCGCACACCATGCCACCACATGCACGTGCCCCATTAATTCCTATGGGGCTCAAGCATAGGCAGATTTTACCTTATGTGGGGGGATCCGGAACAGATCCCCTGCGTAGGGAGAGGGCCCACTGTACTTTCTAACAACTTTGAGGAGAGCAACATCTTAACTGTATGTTTAAAGGTACTCCATGAACAGAATTCCAAGGTGCTATCACCTTAAGGGCCCTTAGACCTTTCATGTCCATGCAACAAACCTTTAACAACAAAGGAACATGGAACAAAGAGCATGAGGTGAAGTCTTAAATAAAGAAGCACATTAGAAGAAGTGGTCTTTAGGATATCCCAGTCATAGTTTCATGGCTTTTAAAGGTCAAATACAGAACTTTCTATTGAAACACACTGAAAATCAGTGCAGATAATACAATAATACAATTATATGATCAAATCACGAGTCTCAGTACTCCAGCAGCTGAATTCTGAAGTGGCTGGAATTTCCTCCAAACATTTCAAAGCAATCACATACAGAGATCATTGTAATAAACTAACCCAGATGCAATAATGCTTTCAATCACGCTCAACAATGGCTCAATTTTTTCCCCCTGAACTACTGTGGCAATAAATTAATTGATTCATATGCAGCAATCTAGGACCATATAAATGCCTTTCAAACATTGTCAACAAAGGACCAGAATTCCAAGATCCATGTAGAAAGGGCTGGTTGTATAGTCTTGCTAAACAACACATATGATGAAGATTCCAAAATGAGCTTATAAATAAGTCAAATCTGCATCTGCCATGCTACCACTTAAGACACCTTTGTAATAGTACAAAAAGTAAAGTATAAACTAGATAGACAGTAAAGCAAAAATTGCAACTACTTTAGCATATGTGAAACTGTAAAATATTTATTTATTTTATTTATTTATTCTATTTATACCCCGCCCTTCAGCCCTAATGGCTATCAGAGCGGCTTACAATTATTATTTTTAATTCGATGGTTCCCTGCCCTCAGGCTTACAATCTAAAATATGACAAATTTAGGTTTTGAACATGCTATTTTTGAACAGATCCCAGTTGTTAATGCACAAAAGTACAATCATACAGGGAGGTCTCATTAGTGTTAAGTCTCACCACATATTAACCATGGTTGTGGATCACATTTGCATCCACACCATTTGTAAAATGACCCATATGACACTGGGATGTTTGTTAGAAATAGCTGAGTACCTAGTTGAGGAATGTCAGGGTTTACGTTTAAATAATGAATAAAATAGGACCTGAATTAAAAGTATTGAGAGCCTAATACACCAAGTTAGCCTCCCACAACTGAAGCAAGGCTGTGCAAAGCAGTGGCTCATAGGAAATGTCTTTGTTCCCCTAATGAAATTCTGCAAGTAACAGATACACAGAAATAACAAAATGAGATTCCTCACTGACACCCTGCACTACCCTAATTTTGTCTCTATCTAAAAATGTGAAAACGAAAAGTTAAAAAATTTTCAGCTAGATTTCAATTAAGATTATGTGTGTTTTCTCCTGAATAGAAGATATTTATAGACAGGCTAAAGTATAAGGACTTTTTATAGAGGAAGTTTCCTGAAACTAACAATAAATTGTACATAGGGCTGCATGTGCACTGCAGAAATACCTAGTTTGACACTACTTTAACTGCCATGGCTCAATGCTACAGAATTCTGGGAGTGGCAGTTTGTTGTAGTGCCAGGACTATCTGACAAAGAAGGCTAAATGTCTCAAAAACAATTCCCAGAATTCCATAGCAATGAGCCATAGCGGTTAAGGTGGTGTCAAACTGGACTATTTCTGCACTGCGGAGGCAGCCTTGGTGACTCAAGTAATTGATAGAACAAAGGTTCTCAACCTTTGATCCTCCCACTGTTTTGGACTACAGCACCCAGAAGCCTTTGCCAGTATGGCCAATGAGGGAATCTGGGAGATGAAGTCAAAAGCATCTGGAGGACCTGAGGTTGAGAACCACTGTGATAGAATCTCCATATTTATCTAATGAAGCTTTTAATATTTGCAGCTGTAGAGAATAAAAAGCATTAAGTCTCTCCCAAAACACAACCAATCTGAGTATATAAGGATGGGTGATTCTACAAGAGTGTTCACCCAGCATATAAATCTATTCTCTCAAGTAGATTCAGATTCCTTCCCACCAAGGCCCTATGTAATATTTAAACTATGGTTGACAGGCAACTTGAAGGCACATAAAGACACAGAAGTGGAATGTCTCATTATATAAATAACCAAGGTTTGGCCACTGTCTTAACTGAGTTTGCAACTAATTTTTAAGCCATTTTTCTTGTTCCTACAGCTTTTCTGCTTAGAAAAATGACAAATAGAGATTTCTTGTGTCCACCTGAAAAGAAAACCTAGATACAGGACTTAACTTAGCTAAGGATTTCAGTATTGGGCATTTAGCTATAGCACTGAGGTTGCAGATATCTCAAATGTCACTCTGAATTCAAAGAACCCATGCCTTCTGGTGGGAGTAGGCAACACTAAGGACCACTGGCTATAGGCTCTGCAGTTGATCCTTTCTGTTGTGTCAAATTAAGCGATGGGGGGGGGGGGCGCTGTGCTAGGCTCTGAGGGATTCTGAACAAAGTATGTACCACACCTAGGAGTGAAGCAGACAGGCAGCAAGCAGCAGCCTCTGGTTGTTCCAGCCCACAACCAGCCCAGGACTGTGGTGACCACATGGCAAACTCTCAAAGCGGGCTGCCACCACAGTCCCAGAGCTACCAGTAGTAGATTACATCCTCTCCTGGAATGGCCAGCTCTTATTGGCTTGCCACAGCCTCCGGACACTTTGGGGGCATGCATCATCTAAATGCCACTCCTCCAAATCAGCTGGAAGCCACTTTAATTGCCCCATCTGTTTCAGGCCTTAGCTGGCTTCTCTTCATGTTGTGTCATTTTCCTTGTGTTAACCAGAGTCCAGTAGAGTCCAGAGTAATACTTCATTGTTCTCCATTCCAAATCCTATTTTTATTCTAGTATTAATTCTAGATTCTGATGTATTAACCAATTTCTTCTTTTTGTAAATATTTGTGGTAAAATAAATCAAATACATAAATAAATAAATGATCCTAGTATTGCTGTGTCAGTCAAGGATCTGTGATGTTTCATATATGCATGTATACTGAGGATAGGCAGTAAAAATGGTATCATTCTTAAACAAGGAGGCAAGAAGATTTCTGCCCCACCCCAGAGTTGGGTCCAGGTGGTAGTGCTGGAGGACTGATGCTCAGTCCCTTCTGCTACTCAGTTCCCCAAGGCTCCATCTTGTTGACTATGTATTTCCAATGTGGAAAAAAAAAATTGTCACCAGGAGATAGCCTTGCGAAGATTCATCTACACCCCTGTGGAAGTTTCAAAGTCCTTGGCCTCTTGAACCATTAGTGTAATATAATGTAGTCATCCAGTACTGCTTTACCTTCTGCCCATGCTTTTTATATTCACTATCTTTCTGCTTTCATGCTGGATAAAATCACAGAAAGTTAAAATAAAAATAAAATAAATAAAATAAAGAGAAGAACTGCTTGACCTGATCCCTTCCCCACCACCATTCCTTTCTCCTTTTGTGTCGTGTCTTTTTAGATTGTAAGCCTGAGGGCAGGGAACCATCTAATTAAAAATAATAATTGTAAGCTATTCTGAGAGTCTTTAGTGATGAAAGGCGGGGTATAAATACCATTAATAATAATAATAATAATAATAATAATAATAATAATAAAATATTAGTTGGATGGGACCTCAAAAGCCATCTAGTTCAAACCCCTGCCATGTAGGAATACATAACTAAGGCACTCTTGAAACACATCCATTTATTTAAAGACCCTCAAAGAAGGAGAGTTCACTACCTTCTGAGGCAATTTATTCCATTGTCAGAGTTTTTATAGTAAATAAGTTTTACTTGATATCCCTTCAGACACTTAAAGATGCTAGCTACCATGTCACCTCTATGTTTTCTCTTCTCCAAGCTAAATGGAGTCAGTTCCCTAAGTTGTTTCTTGTAATGCTTGGTTTCCAGACCTCTGATCATCCTATTTGTCCTTCTCTGGACACATTCCAGCTTTTCAATATATTTCTTGAATGGTGGTACTCAGATCTGGAAACAGTATTCCAGGTAAGGTCTAATCAAAGCAGCACAGAGTGGCATTACTACTTCCCTTCATCCTGACACTACATTCCTGATGATGCACACTATAATTATAATGGCTTTTTTTGGCAGCAATATCACTGTTGACGCATGTTTAGCCTCTGGTCTACTAAGACACTCCAGAGCTTTTTCACATGTGCTGCTTTCAAGCCAGGTGCCACTCATTTTATATTTGTTTGCTTGCCTATTTATTTATTAATTCATTGTCTAGATGTGACAATTTTCCTGTTGAAACTCCTTTTGTTAGTTTTGGCCCAGCTCTCCAATCTATCAATCATATTTTGACTTCTGATCCTGCTCTCTAGGGTATTTGCAACCACCACCACCTACCATTTTTGGTATCATCTGCAAGTCTGATAAGCATGTTTCTTATCCCATCATCTAAGTCAGTGATGTCCAAATTCTGGCCTTCCAGGTGTTTTGGACTTCAGCTCCCAACATCTCAGACCACTGGCCAAGGTGGCTGAGGCTTCTGGGAGCTGATGTTCCAAAACACCTGGAGGGCCAGAGTTTGGACATCACTGATCTAAGTCTTTTATAAAGATGTGGAACAACATTGGGCCTACGGCAGAACCCTGAAGCACCCCACTAGTCATTTCTCTGCAGCATGAAGAATAATAATTGGTGAGCACTCTCTGGATCTGATCAGCCACCAATTACAACTTCACTTAATAGAAGCATTGTCCAGCAGCTAGCCCACAGTTCACGAGTTTGCGTGCAAGAATATCATGGGAGATCTCATCAAAACCCTTAGTGAAATTAATATATACCGTACTACGGCCATGGTCGCCTTGGTCGATGATCTCCGTCTGGGCATTGACAGGGGAAGCGTGTCCCTGTTAGTGCTCTTGGACATCTCAGCGGCTTTCGATACCATAGACCATGGTATCCTTCTGGGGCGCCTGGCAGAGGTGGGAATCGGGGGCACTGCGCTCCAGTGGTTCCGATCCTACCTCTCTGGGAGGTCCCAGATGGTGCAGCTGGGAGACGTGTGCTCCGATGAGAGGCCCCTAACATCTGGGGTCCCTCAAGGGGCCATTCTGTCTCCCATGCTCTTCAACATTTACATGAAACCGCTGGGAGAGATCATCCGGAGACATGGGGCGCGGTGTTATCAGTACGCTGATGACACCCAAATAGTCTTCTCTATGTCCCCGACTGATGCAGTGACCGGGGTTGGCATCTCTCCTCTCGTGGTCTGCCTGGAGTCGGTAATGGATTGGATGAGGGAAAACAGACTCAGCCTGAATCCAGAGAAAACGGAAGTACTAGTGATAGGTTCCCCTGGCCCAGGGATGGCGGTGGTTCCACCTGTTCTGAACGGGGTCACGCTCCCCGTGAAGGACTCTGTACGTAGTTTGGGGGTGCTCCTTGACTCGTCGCTCCATCTTACATCTCAGGTGGACGCGACAGTCAGGAGTGCTTGTTATCAGCTTCGGCGGATACGCCAACTGCGTCCCTACCTGGACCGGAGGAACCTTGAAACGGTTGTACATGCTCTGGTAACCTTTCGTTTGGATTTCTGCAACGCGCTCTACATGGGGCAACCCTTGTACCATTCCCGGAAGCTACAATTAGTGCAGAACATGGCAGCACGACTGGTCACTGGCACGTCCAGGGCCAGTCACATAACACCGGTGCTCAAAGATCTCCATTGGCTGCCTATTCGCTTCCGGGCGCAATACAAGGTGTTGGTTATTACCTATAAAGCCCTAAATGGCTTGGGCCCAGGGTATCTAGAGGACCGCCTCTCCCCATATATTCCGCCCCGCACACTCAGATCATCTGGACAGCTGCGTTTAAGCGTGCCAGAGGCAAGGTTAATATCTACATCAAAGAAGGCCTTTACCATCTTGGCCCCTAACCTCTGGAACTCGCTACCAGTCGAGCTCCGTGCTGTCGCCTCCTTAGCCCAATTCAGGAAAGGATTGAAGACCCTACTATTTGAGCAGGCATTCTCCTAACACCTACCCCGACTATGCTTTGATCCTCCCCCTGCCAGTGTGGCCGCTGGCAGAATTGTGTTTTTAATCTGTATTAATTATGTATTATGTATTGTATTGATGTTGTACACCGCCCTGGTATTTGATAGGGCGGTATATAAATAAACATTTTATTATTATTATTATTATTATTATTATTAAAGCACCCCCCCCTAATCTACCAAATTTGAAACTATTAAAAGAGAGAGAAATGATTAGTCTGACATTACTTGCTTTTGAGAAACTCTTGCTGACTCTTAATAATCACAGCATTCTTTTCTAAGTATACACAGACTGACTTTAATTATAAGTTCTAGAACCTTCCATAGTATCAACATTAAGCTGACTGGATAGTAGTTACTCAGCTCCTCTTTTTTGTCCTAACATGGGGACAACATTTTTCCTCCTCCAATCTGCTAGGACTGCTCCTGTCTTTCAAGAATGTTCAAGGATTATTGACAGTCGTTTTGAGATTACATCTGCAAATTCCTTTAGTACTCTTGGATGCAATTCATACAGCACTGGAGACCTGAACTAATTTAGAGTAGTTAAATATTCTGAAAGTTCTTTGTATATCCACCTTGGTTCTTTAGACACCTCCCATTTTTTTTCTTCATTGTTATTTTCTGCTACTGCACCTTCAATATCTCACTCTTTAACAGACACTCATGCATCATGAACTCTCTTCCCTCTAGGCATTTCTGATCATAGGATCTCACTCGGTATGTCTGAAAGTCTATTGAAATCAGCTTTCTTGAAGTGTAGTATGAGTTTCTGACTACGTTTGGTTTCCCCCTTTCCTCTGTATAACAACAAATTCGTTATCTGCCTAACAAATCCCAAGAGGGAATCTTCTTGGGTTAGAAGGGGGGTCACTCCTGCCCAAGGATCCCACTATTTCCATCCCAGTGGCCAGTTCATCTCCGCTGTTGTGTTAGTCAAGTCCACCAGTCTTGCTATGGTCCTGTGGTGTGACATATTGACTTTAGCCAATGGGTGGAAGTTAGTTCACTGGTTCTTAAAATCTCAAGAACATCCAATGAAGTCTGGCTTTCCCCTGACTCAAGTTAGTGGACAAAATAGGGGGTGATAGCTGTATATCCTACAGGGTCATCGTTGACTTGAGGACAATGGGGGGGGGACTGAGTTCACTGGGCAGAATCTGAGAACCCTGGCATCATATCAGACAACCCACAGGGGTCTAAATCCAATTGCTAGTTTCAACCTGTATATAGATACATTCAATGGAATTTGACAAGCAGGAACATGTCCAGGAGTGACCAAAATGGTGAAGGGCCTGGAAGCCATGCCTTATGAGGAGAGACTTAGGGAGCTGGGTATGTTAAGCCTGGAGAAGAGAAGGTTAAGAAGTGATATGATAGCTTTGTTTAAATAATTGAATGGGTGTCACATTGAGGATGGAGCAAGCCTGTTTTCTGCTGCTCCACACAATACGACCTGGAGTAATGGATTCAAGTTACAGGGAAAAATATTACACCTAAACATTAGAAAGAACTTCCTGATAGTAAGAGCTGTTCGACAGTGGAACACACTCCCTCAGGTTGTCGTGAAGTCTCCTTTTTTAAAAACAGGGTTTGGATGGCCATCTGTCAGCGGTACTTTGATTCTATTTTCCAGCTTGGCAGGGGGTTAGACTGGATGATCCTTGTGGTCTCTTCCAACTCTATGAGTCTATGGTTTGATGTAAGTGTTGATTTAGCAAGTCCAATTCATTCAACAGCTCTATTCTAATTGGGACTAACAACTGGATTTAGTCTATGGTTTGTTCTCATAAAGCTAAATCACTAATTGGTACTATGTCTGAACTGAATCTTTCATTTCTAATGTCACTATGTGTACAATTTTAAATCAAGATGGTGAGATTGAGAAACTTAAAGGAGGAGTGAATCCCCATAGGGTTTTATGACAACTAAAATAATACAGAAAGAACTTGAGATATTCCTAGCTGGTGGGACCTGTGTTGCATGTGTGTTTTAGCTATCACAAAAATATTTCCACTATATTAGAAGTGGGCAACACCTCAGATGTTGCTGGGCTATCATTTTCCTCAGCCTTAGCCAGTGCAATGGCAAGGGATGACAGGCAATGCAACCCATCATTTGGAGGTCCACATATCGCCCCATATTGCATTATATTCTGTAAGCTTCCGACATTTAAAAGTAATACTGCCCCCCTGAATTTCTGGACACGTGTTCCACAAGATGTTCTGTGGAAAGCACACATACAATGGCATGTTAGATTTTAACTGTTATTAAGCAACTATATATAAAAATTACTCTGAAGAAGAAAGAATTGCACACTTGCATTTAAACTAGAATTGCACATATCTATGAGCTAAAATAAAGGAAACACCTATACTGCAGACTGAAACTTAGCAGTAGTTGTCCCTCCTGATTCGTGGGGGATCCATTCTGGACACGGACACACCCTGCAAATCTGGAAAATCACACATATCCAAGCCCCATTGATTTGAATGATGTTGTGTGTCCGCACACAGGTCATTGTGTCCCTCCCCGCTTGCCATCTGTGAATAATCAAGACTGTGGACTCCATGTCCACAAATCAGGAGGGACAACTGTACATTAGTCTCAAGAATGAACCCTGAGAAATCTAATTCTTTGAGGAAGACAGTGATCTCCCTCATCAATGTGCATTCCCAGAATTCTTTAGGGGAAAGACTTGCTAGTAAGTCAATATAAAATAGAAATAAATTCAGTGTAGAAAGGAGTATGATTTTGGCTTCTCAAAGAATAATAATAGTCTGCCCCCCCTCTGAAACTGAACATCTACAAATAAGGTAGCAATCTGAAATGTGTTGCTTTGATCAGTTACAACAGAGGTCTCTCACAGGGAGTGTGAAAAATATATTTATAGGCAAGGGCACTTTAGAAAAACTTACCAGGTGACAAAATTCTTCTGAAGCTTTGTTAGACTCTTACGCCTTACAAGGCAGGTATAGCAGCTTTTCTGTGAAACCTAAATAGATAAAAGAATAAAACAAGTTCAACCTATTTTAGGTGACTAAATCTACTTAATAATGGAGAGAGAGAGAGAGAGAGATTGAGAGAGAATGTAACATTCTCATAATCAGTGGTTAGTGATGATTTAAACATATTATGTGAGGTACTACTATATATTAATTTACTTGGTTGCATACATTCATAAATGTAGTAATGAAAATATGAAAAGTTCTAAAGGAATGTACCCTCAAATGCTCTGTATTTGGCCACAATTTGTCTGTTTCACCTTGTTTCAAAACAGTGAGAGGAAAGTGTTCCCTAACATATGGTGAAAAGCATGCTTATCATCATTATTATTTTTAAGTTTGGTAATGTGGAGGAAAAAATATCCTTCAAAGGGTGACAGGTGAAATGAACTATCATTTACTTCCTCAGGGAAGCCAATTTTTCTACTCCTTCCACAATCTAATATGCCTATAACATAAGGAAGGCCAAATAGCATAACCTGTACCATCAAAGAAATGTTATTTGTCCTCTTTAAAAAACAACTCTTGACTTGGTAAGAGCTTCTACACAGCTTTGCTTATTTAAAAAAAAGGGATATCAAGTTTAATACACACACACACACACACAATTTTCCTTTTGATTCTGCATGCAATGTTTTGGCTGTGTCAAAGCACACATGCTCAGTAACTTTATAGTCCTCATTATGAGATGATATCAGTTTTATCAGAGAGCTTAGCCATTTGTGAAAGTCTGCTTATAGGCTGATACACACCTACACTTCCAGTAAAAATAAGGAAAAACCTTTTGACAAGGAAGTTCCTTAAAACTACCTTACCAGTTGCACTTCCAAAATAAGAGGAGGAGGAGGAGAAAATGGCTAGAATCAGATGAATCAGGAACAATGAAAAACAGTGATTTTAGTTTAATGAGCTCCAGACACAGTAACTTTTGTCTGGTGAACTCTAGAGAGTCTCTGAGTTCCTACTCACACAGAACCAACCTAAGGTAGCCAAAGACACTCCCAACCAGCCACTCCTTTTCCAAAACAGCACAAGAAGCTGAAAGAGGGGAGAACATCTGGGAGCTAATTTTAAACTAGCTAAATGTACAACTAAAGCAATCATACTATTATAGCTCATGCAGTTGGCCCTTTGTATCCAAAGATTCTTTATCATTGAATTCAACCATTCATGGATTGAAAATATTCAAAAAATATAAATTCCAAAAAGCAAATCTTGATTTTGCCAATTTATATAAAGGACACCATTTTACTACACCACTGTATTTAATGGGACTTGAGTTGCCACAGATTTTGGTATTCCGGGTTTGTGTGTGTGTGTGTGTGTGTGTGTCCTGGACCGAATTCCAGATTATACCAAGAGCCCACTGGGGCAGTCAACCCTTCAACAATGATATTAGGGGTCAAGATAACCAGTTATTAGATTTTTGCCAACCCTTCCAATGTGTTCTCCTACCTAATAAGGAGTTAAGAGCAAAGAGACAGAAGAAGATCCTTTTATTCTAGAACAGTTTACTTGCATGATAGCCTACTGAGTTTCTGCCTGACTCTTCCCACCACTGAGAAGAACCACTTCCTGTTTAAAATGGGCAGATGGGAACTAGGATAACCTCATAAGATTTCACTGAATATGTACCTCACTGGGGGAAAGTGAAGGCCATCAGAACACAACCTCTTCAAGTACAGAAATATACTTTGTTTGGTTTTTTGTTTGTTTGTTTGTTTTGGGGGGGGTTAGTAGATACAACCCATACAGTACTACATTTATGTTGTCTTGTAGGCAGAGACAACTTGGCTGACTGGTTGTGTGCCTTCAAGTACATAGTTTCATATTTATGGGGACCTAATACTGAGTTTTCTTGGTACATTTTGCCATAGTCCAACATTCAAATCACTGTACTGGCTATTACAGCTTTGCTATTTCTCTTCATGTCAGCCTCCTCCCATACCATCCTTCCCGCACTCTCAGGTCCTCTGGGAAGAATCTCTTGCAGTCTAAGAAAACTAGACTTGTAATGACTTCCCAGAGGACGTTTTCTGTTGCCGCTCCAAAAATCTGGAATGGCCTGACGGAGGAGATCCGCCACTAACATCTTTAGAGGCCTTTAAGAAGGCAATAAAAACGGATCTCTTCTGGCAGGCCTTCCCTAACTGACCTCTCCAGTTGCATATCTGTTCCCACCAGACTGTGATCGTGATTGATTTTATTGAGAGCATTTTATTGGGAAATGTTGTTTTAACGTTATTTTAGGGTGGGAGGAAGTTTTAGGGTGTTTTTGCTATGTTTTTACCTGTGACTTGCTGTGTAGCATTTTTATTGTTCTTTTGTTGTTACCCGCCTCGATCCAATACAGGGAGAGGCGGGAGACAAATAAATATTATTATTATTATTATTAAATGATGGTCCATTACTACTGTTCTGAAAACCTCTATTTGCTATTAATAATGTAGTGGTGAGAAAAACAACTTCAAAAACTGCTTTGAGCTCCCATCCCCAAAGCTAAAAAGTTTGAGAAAGTCTAACTTGCCACAATGTGCCTCATGTTCCTATTGTTTCTAAAAATTAGTTCCAGGCTGCCAACTGTGTAATCGCAACCAGCACAAAAGGACAGATCTAAGACCAGTGCGGGTGCATTGTAATGCTAATGTTCAGCACCAAAACCTAAGATCTATTTATTAAGTGTGCCAAATTTTGTCCACAGTTAATATGCCACATAATGTTCATGAAAATTATAAACTATTGTTGAGTTGCATATTTTCAGTGTTGAATTAAACTAAAACTGTGTATATAAGATTGTTTCCGTCCAAATAATACTATCTGTGAAAATACCTCCATCATAAATCTGAAATCAGAATCAGTTGTTGAAATATTAACTTTTGAATCTGAGCCTTCTTGTTCAACTATCTACTCTGCATGAGCTGGAAATACTAAGAAATTCATCTTAATTTGAGTGTTCTGTGTATCGACAATATGCACAAGAATTAGTATTCGCTAGACTATTTTACAAATGTTCTTCATATTACAAAATTCCTGGGGTTTGAGCGAGTAAACGTTCTGAACCCCCCCCCCCCCAACCCCCAGGTTTCCCAAAATTTTCAACTTTTTTTAGGGGGGGGGAATGAAAGTGTATGAAAGTGTATGGGGAGCACTCTATTTTTCTGTCCAATTTTTCAATTTTTCCTTAGCCTTCACAACCATTATCTATGTTAACCCAGCCCAAAGAACCATCTAATTCAGTTCATCATGATAGTGGCCAGTCACAATATATGCTAAACCTAGCCCCTTCACCCATCACACCCACCACAACCATCTGATGCAGAAAGATATACTGCTGGTTCATAAATAAGGATGTTGCATTTAGCATACTTGGATAACAAGCATTAAATGACTATTCATTTAGTTAGAATGTGCCACTAATTTAGCTCATGTTTTCAAAAACATCTCAGAGGTTCATTACTTTATGAAGTAGTAATGTATGGCCTCTGTGACAGTCTACTCTGTTACAGAAAGTGACAAATACAGCATGTTAAACATATATTACAAAGTAAGTACCATTTGTATCCTATGCTACTGTAGTAATGCTTGATTGACAGACAAACAAAAATGCTATCCAAGCCAGCATCAGCAAGGGTGAAGGTAAACAGTGCTACACAGCACTGGCCTTGTATGCGACCTGGAGTGAAGACCACCTAGGAACCATAGGCAAGCTATTATGAACAACTTGGAGAAGTGAGATACACACCCACGAAATACACACAATCTTCTATGCTAAGAGCTATGGAACACACAAAGGACTCAGGAGATCTCCCACTCTGCAGACACTTCAGTACTGAGTATCTTCCAAGCAAAGTGCACAAATAAATATTCAGTCAACACGACACTCCAAAGCTAAAAACAAACAGAGATCTGAACACACCTTCCCTGCTCTTCCAGAAGTCAGGCAGAGAGGCTGATGGCTCTTCCTCTGCTTGCCGAGAATAGAAAATTCTGTCCCATCTAATTCTGTCCAAAACACAGGACAAGAGGGAGAAGGGGACATCTTTTCCTTACTGAGCTTGGGTAGGTGGTTGTCAAGAAGGGTATTAATTATAGCTGAAAGTGACCCATGTATATCTCTCTGCAGAACTATGAGAATTAGCATTTTCAAAAGGACAGTGAAACAAGGTCTATTGTACACAAGACGAGTACAGTACTCTGCAACTCCTTTCATAAAATAACAGGAAGTACCAAGGAAAGTAACTGAAACCACTGCAATGCATTACGTGCAAGTCTTGCCGTACTTTGAAACTGCAAAACAGTTCAATTGTTTCTTGGCATACATTAAGCATCTTTCCTGTAACTTCCATCTTGAGTCAGCATCAAGATTTTCCAGGTGTGTTAAAACTGCTTCTCAAGTGGAATTTAACCATCCAATTCCATGCAAAAATAGCAAACCAAGAAGCCTGGATCAAAGTAAATTATGTCATATTAGGAAATATGTAAGTAAGCTGCTTAAATGTGTGTCTAGATCTGAAACTTCTCTAAATATCAACAGAAGAGGAAGAAAAATTACATAAGGAGGTATGCTCGGGTTATAATTTGTTGCAGGTTTTTCACAGTCCATTTCATTTTCCACCTCTCCTCTACTTAAAACTGATTCCAATTTAAAAAGTTACAATATTCCAGTTACCACACAAGCACATACACACTTTAAGAATAAAGTTATCTGGACTTCCTTTGCTGACCAGCCGACTTGTAGAAGTATCAAGCTGCTTATAGCATCTTCACAACAGAGAGAAATTTGAAATTTGTTATGCATGTAATTCAAAACATCCTGTTTCCTAAAAACAGAGCATTCTTATTTCTACCTGGCAAAACACATGAAGCCTGCCTCCTAATAAGAGCCAGTTCTCAGAATCACAGAATCATAAAGTTGGAAGAGACTGCAGGGGCCATCCAGTCCAACCCCATGCCATGCAGGAAATCCAAATCAAATCATCCCTGACAGACGGCCATCCAGCCTCTGTTTAAAGACCTCTAAGGAAGGAGACTCCACTACACTCCAAGGAAGGAGTATGTTCCACTGTCCAACTGCCCTTACTGTCAGAAAGTTCCTCCTAATGTTGAGGTGGAATCTCTTTTCCTGTAGCTTGCATCCACTGGCTATCGTATCACCTCTTAACCTTCTCTTCTCCAGGCTAAACAACCCAAGCCCCCTAAGTCATTCCTCATAGGAGATAGTTTCCAGACCTTTCACCATTTTGGTCGCCCTCCTTTGGACACGCTCCAGTTTCTCCACATCCTTTTTAAATTGTGGTGCCCAGAACTGGACACAATATTCCAGGTGGGGCCTGACCAGAGCAGAATATAGTGGCACTATTACTTCCCTTGATCTAGACACTATACTTCTATTGATGCTGCCTAAAATCACATTGGCCTTGTTAGCTGCCGCATCACACTGTTGATTCATGTTCAATTTGTGGTCTACCTGGACTCCTAGATCCCTTTCACACATAGTTTCATTCAGCCAGGTGTCACCCATCCTATATCTGTGCATTTCATTTTTCTGCCCTAAGTGCAGTACCTTACATTTCTCTGTGCTGAAATTCATTTTGTTAGCTTTGGCTCAGCTTTCTAATCTATTAAGGTTATTCTGAATTTTGATCCTGTCCTCAGGGGTATTAGCTACTCTGCCTAATTTGGTGTCATCTGCAAATCTGATAAGTATGCTCCCAATTCTGTCATCCAAGTCATTGATAAAGATGTTGAATAGCACTGGGCCCAGGACAGAACCCTGTGGGACCCCACTGGTCACTTCTCTCCAGGATGAAAGGGAGCCATTATTGAGCACCCTTTGGCTTCGGTCAGTCAACCAATTACAAATCCATGTAACAGTTACCTTGTCTAGCCCACATTTTACAAGCTTGTTTGCAAGTATGTCATGGAGAACCCTGTCAAAGGCCTTACTGAAATCAAGATATACTATATCCACAACATTCCCTTCATCTACCAAGCTGGTAATTTTATCAAAGAAAGAGATCAAGTTTGTCTGGCATGACTTCTTTCTCTGAAACCCATGTTGACTCTTTGTGGTTATGGAATTGCTTTCTAGATGTTCACAGACTCTCTGTTTAATGTTCTGCTCTAGAATCTTTCCTAGTATTGATTTCAGACTAATTGAGTGATAATTGTTGGGATCCTCTTTTTTCCCCTTTTTGAAGATGGGGACAATGTTTGCCCTCCTCCAGTCTGCTGGGACTTCTCCTGTTCTCCAGGAGTTCTCAAAGATTATTGCCAATGGCTCCGATACTACATTTGTCAGTTCTTTTAATACCCTTGGATGGAGTTCATCTAGTCCTGGAGATTTATATTCGTTTAGATTAACCAGATATTCCTGTACTATCTCTTTACTTATTCTGTGCTGAAATTTCCCTATTCTGTCCTCTGCTCCACTATCCTCAAGTTGAGTGCTCTTTTCCTTTTCTGAGAAGACTGAGGCAAAGAAGGTGTTGAGTAATTCTGCCTCACAAACTCTCCTCACAAAGCATGCCAGGCCACACATGCAGAGGCATCCAAGGGTGTGGCATTTGCCCTTTACACATCTGTACCAACTTTTGAATGGAAGCTACAAAGGCACTGAGAAACTATTCAAACAGTAACTACAACTTTAGACTCTGCAAGCACAGATATATATGTTCCTGAATGACATACTCCTCCCCTTGCTCCTCAATGAATTACTGTTAAACATATATGACTTCTTCTAGTTTCAAGTGCAAATCCTGCCCCCACACCCCACTTTCCTAACCTCTTCTTCTTGGCAATTGCTTCTCTGGTTTTCATTTTCTCAGAAAGCAACAATGGTAAGTTAATATTTCTTCCTCCATCTAGGGTTGTCATGTCCTGATTTTAGGCGGGACATTCACGGGTTTCGGCCTCCCATCCACCAGCCTGCCGCCCTTGTCTTCCAGCCCACTGTCTTCCTCCTTCTTCGGTACTCCTCCTCCATCCCTAGCAAGCACGGCCAGACGTCCCACCCCTTCCTGGCCTCGCAACCAATCAGAGAAGCTTCCGGGCTGAGATGTCTGGCCTTAAAGGCCGCTGGGACTTGTAGTCGCAGTGAGTTCCTACTGGCAACTACAAGCCCCAGCAGCCTTTGTGACAGGAAGTCCCACCCCCAGAAGCCTGGGAGGCCGGGAAGGGGCAGAACGTCCACCTCGTCCCGGTGTGGTGGAAGAAGTTTATGGCAACCCTACCTCCAACCCATTATCACTTGGTACTGCAAAGGAATCTGTACTTTTCAATTCAAAGCTGATTTATTAATCTATGACATTCGTAGGACAATATGTTCTTGAGCTAAGTCAATATGTCACTGGACCACAGATCAGCTTGGTTATACCAATACATTACAAGTAATAGTAAAGGCAGCCTTCTAGAATGGTGATACTTTCTTGAGAGCTGGTGTTTTTTCCTTGTTCCCTCCCCCCCCTTCCAACCTCTGTCCCATGTTAATCCTTCAACACAGAAATGTGCATGTGAATGCTTTGCAAACACCACCACATTACTTCAGGAGATGTTCACATCACAAAAGCGTTGTAAGTCTGAACCCATGCATGAGGGTGGCTGGGTGGTGAAGAAATATCTGTATCTTCTCTCCACATTTCACTGTGGAAGAGGAAGTTACAACGTTTAGGAACTTGAGTTCAGAGGTGCAGGAGCAGTTGGTGGTGGTGGTGGAGTTGGGAGTCATGTGGAAGGTGTAGTTATCTCAGCCTAAGGCTAGAGATGTGAACAGTTTTTTTTGTTGGTAGTGGCATTGTTTGAAGAGAGAGTCTGGGGAAAAAACACTGTCCCCCTCCCCTCCCACCACCACAGCAATGTTGAATTATAAAACATGTGACACATTTATTGCTTCTCAGCTCGGCTTCCAAGGACCAATATTAGTTAAAAGGCCAGGTATGGACTGATGAAGGCTTCTGGTAGCTGCAAGCCATGTGTAATCAGTAATTAGTACAGTGTGAGAGCAAGTGCGGTTTAATGCTTAAAATACTGTACTATAGAGATCAGGGTTCAAATTCCTGTTCAGCCATGGGAACTTACTGGGTGACCTTGGGCAGGTTACTCTCTCTCAGGAAGATCAAGACAATCCCCCTCTGAACAAATCTTATCAAGAAACACAGTGATATGTTTGCCTTAGCTTTGCCATAAGTCGGAAACGACTTGAAGGCACACAACTACAAAATTAGTACAGTAAACTTTCATTGGCCCAAATGAAAAAGAACATCAGAATGAAGATGATGTTTATATTTGTGCACAAAACCTTATGATTTCATTCTATCCAACAGAATACAGATTGTGCAGCAAAATGGAAAACTATAGTGAAGTACCAGGTACGAATAGAAAACTGAAATGTTAGCAACTCTTCCTTCTTTCTTGCACACACAGCCTTCACTCAAGTGTGAAAGGTTAGTGTAGCAAAACCACTTTGTTCTACTTAGTAGATAAGAGATACTACCCTTGAGCAACAACATATACTGGTATTTTTAAAGAGTGCATAATACTCTGTGTATTCTCATGCTTCATTAAACTACAGCAATTGGGGCTGTTTATGTCTGCACTCTATATGACCGCATCTCTAGATAATAGGTTCTTTGGAGGCAGATCCACCTGTTAAGAACTTGTCAAGATATCAAGCTGCTTTTGAAAACATAGAACAAAGGACTCAAAAACTGGTGAGAAATGGTTCCTGCGGGACATTTGTTTTGACTTTGCAGGCAAAGGCAGCATCCTGAAAATGCCATTTTCAAAAGACACATACAGATGTATCTAGACTCCACTGCTGCACACGCAGTTAAGAACAGGACTGAAATACTAACCCATCAACAATAAAGAGGAAGACAACAATCCCAGGTGACTGGATTATAGCTATCACAATTTCTAAGTTTACATTCAAAGGTCTTTCAGGCTTTTTATAATGTTTCATAATGAGGCTAACCATTCCACAGTAAGAATATTCCACAAATGCAGCATCGTTACACATACAAAAATGAAAGGTTAGGTCAGTTATACACAAATAAACTAAGTCATATGGAAGAGTAGTTCATAACATATTTCCAATGTGGCTTGCAGGGACAGAAAAGGTTACCTACCGCTGCAGTAAGCAATCATCTTAAATACTGCTGGCAAGTGAAAGAATTAGGTCCTGTTAGCAGCAAACTACGCTTCATAACAAATGCACACCGCAATAGGTTTGTCAAGCTCTGAGTGCATTCAGTTAGTGTTTCCTTCCTTCTACTGGGTTGAGTCATATCCTCAAGTTTATTTTCTCCCCTTTTTTTTTAAGAAAGGGGAAACAGATTACATTAAGAAGCCAGAGCTGTGATCATATGCAAACTTACTTGGAAGACTGCAGCTTCCTCACTGCTTCACATACATTATCTCAACAATGCTCATAATAATCAGGTTGAATTTGCAACTGAGATTTGAAATGGGAGCTTCCAGATCTTGCTGATCCAATAGGCTCAACTGGCTGGGTAGGACAACCTTCTCCAACATGGTACCCTCCAGTTGTTTAGGAACATTACTCCCATCAGCCACAAGGCCAATGGAAAGGAGTGATGGAAGCTGTATTCTTGGACCTCTGGAGGATGCCATGTTAAGAGAGGTTAGTGTAGCAGAACATAATCAGAAGACTGCAGTGGAGATAAGGTTTCTATTCATGTCTGCTAAAATTCACACGTTAATAGTAGAGCTTTTTGCCATGGTGGTCTCTGTGTTAAAAAAATATCTGCACAACCATCAAGAATAGAAACTTGAACTTAATTTGAAAAGTCAGGCTCTTCAGCAGTGCAATTTCCATGCCAAACCCTACACACAACCACAAGAAGTAATGTCCAGCAAAACCTGCCAAGCTACAAAACAATTTTAACATTAAAATTACCACACACCTTTCCGAGTATGAAATATGTCACGTAATGTTGTATAGTCTCCAGTGAGACAGAAAAAAAAACATGTCAAAGGTCCAAAAAATACTGCAGAAATAATCCAGTTTGAGACCACTTTAATTGCCCCGGTTCAGTGAGAGGGAATCCGGAAAATTGTAGTTTATTTTGGCTCCAGAGCTCTGTGACAGAGAAGGCTAAATGTCTCACTAAACTACATTTCCCAGAATTCCCTAGCATTGAACCTCAGCAGTTAAAGCTGTCTCAAAATGGATTATTTCTGCAGTGCGCTTTGGACCAAAGAAAAGGAAAATTTAACCCTTTTCTGGCAGGAGTGTTTTATGAAGCCAAAGGTATTTTTAATTAGCTTGCTTTGAATGAGGAAATGAGCATTCATTTTCCAAAATTACATTATCAAAAATGAAACAGGCTATATTCAGACAATATTCTCTCAAACACTACACAACATGCTCCGTTTTGAGGAATATGCGACTCTGGAAACAGACATTCTGTTCATATTCATTTTAGTACTTCACCTTTCCCCCTATTTTCACAGTCTTTCTCTTTTTAAAGAAGAGGAGGCATTTACTTATATATAAATTTGAATAGTTAACAAGTTCAACCGCCATCACATGAGGTAAAGAGGTGTAAGGTATCTAAATATGCTCTACCACATCATCCTATTCTAGGGCAAAGGATAGGACTAAAAAATGGGCAGTAGATCATTGCTGGTGAACACCAAAGACAAGCAGACCATACCTGGCTGGCCATATTTGCTCTAGTGGCTCAAGGCTCTTTCTGAAGATGCCAGATTACATCTTATCTTTTAGCTGTCAGTTTTCAGAAATGAGTGTTAAAAATGCAAAATCCATAATTGCCACTGAACCCCTCAGTCTACTGTGTGCATATTATATTTCAAACTTTTTATTTTAAAAAATGCTCCAAAAGTACCAAATTCTTCAAGCAGTATAAACTGCATGTGTCAAGCAAGGATGCAAAGTTTCCCATTTTGCAATAAGTAAATGAATAAATAAATAAAGTCTGGTTTTGTTGGTCATGGAAAGGGCCAATGAGCAATGTGAAACACTGCAGATCCAGCCCCACTGGAAATCTATTTCAGTCAGCTCTCTGATTTCTGAGATTTTATTTACTATCTCCTGAACATTTTTCAAACACACCACTGTACTATAAAGGGTAGATTACAGTATAAAATAAAATAAAAACAGAGATTATCTTAGAGCTGAGTTCTGAACATAAGCGTAATGGGGGTTTATTCAGTGTGTGTATATATGGGTACCTTCAAGTCCCCTGTTGACTTATGGTGATGCTATGAATTTCATAGGGTTTTCTTAGGCAAGGAATACCCAGAGGTGCTTTTGCCTATTGCTTTCTCTGAAATATAGTATACAGCATCTGTTGTTGTGTGGCTTCAAGTCATTTTTAACTTACAATTACACTAAGGCAGTGGCTCTCAATGACCTCTTTGGGGGTCGAATGACCCTTTCACAGGGGTCGCCTAAGACTATCGGAAAACACATTTTTCTGGTGGTCTCAGGAACACCATAGTTTTATGTTTGAGGGTCACTACAACATGAGAAACCGTATTAAAGGGTTGCGGCATTAGGAAAGTTGAGAACCGCTGCCCTAAGGCAAACCTATCACTGGGTTTTCTTGGCAAAATTTGTTCAGAGGGGATTTGCCCTTGCTTTCCTCTGAGGCTGAAAGTGTGTGACTTACCTAAGGCCACCCAGGGGAGTTCCATGGCTGAGCAGGGATTTGAACCCTGGTCTCTCAGTGTCCTAGTCCAACACTCAAACCACTATGCCACACTGGTTGACAGCACCTGTACTCCTACAGAATATATAAATGTGTATTTGTCTCCAACTCACCTGTTGACTTAGGTGATCCCATGAATTTCATAGGGTTATCTTAGGCAAGGAATACTCAGAGGTGGTTTTAAAAGTTCCTTCTCCCTGTTAGGCTTAACAAGATCTGGTCTTTGTTGACAGTCTACCATCCAAACACTAACCAGGGAGGACCTGCTTAGCTTGCAAAATCAGATACGGTCTGGTTCCCTGAGGGTATTTAAGCATGGAGAAACAGAACAGTATGTTCACTATTTGGTCTGAATGACAAACTTAACTTCCAATACACTGAAATAAATGGAAATCCCATTTTTAAAGCTACATTATAGCCTCAAAGAGTAATGTTTTGTCATAGAATCCATCGAGAATTAGATTTAGCAATAGCAATAGCATTTACATTTCTATACCACTGGTCAGTGAACTCAGCACTTTCTAAGCGGTTTACAATCTGTATGCCAATTGCCCCCAACAAGATGGGCACTCATTTTACCCCAGTTTGTAGATTTGTAACAACTTTCCCTAATTTCTATACTTTTTGAATATTTGATCCGTCTTCTCCATGTCTTTTTCCACTGTTCCAACATTATATTTTGGTTCAAATCTTTTGCCCACCTAGGAAGTACGCTGTTTCAATGATGCATGCATCCTAAGAGTTTGGAAGCCGTGCCAAACCCACGATCCAGTCCTAAGGACTGGAGTGCAGCTTTGACGCAGCTTCCGGACATTTAAGACACATGCATCATTTAAATAGCATACCTCCAAAGAGACCCGAAGCAGCTTTATTTTGGCAGTCTGTAACAGGCCTTAGTTTCCAAAGAAATGTCTGGCTTGACCTGCTCTAGGACCCATCTGTTTGTTTGTTTGTTTGGCTGTCTATGGAATCCTCAGCACTCTTCTCTAACACCACATCCCAAATAAATTGTTTTTCTTCCTATCTTCTTTCTTAACTGTCCAACTCTCACATCCATACACGGTAACAGGGAATACAGTGGCTTGTATGATTCTAATTTTTGTGCTGAGTTGTATATACTTTGGGTGTTTTTATATCCATACACTATACAGGAAATCTTTATTGGGATCAGAAAATACCCCAAGAGTTGCAAAATGCAAGGTTTTTACATTCCAGTTCATGAAGGTTAATGACACTGCACAGATCAAGCACTCTAAAGTCATGACTGAATCAGCACCATTCCATAATGTATACTCCTTTAATGTCACAAAACTGACCATTCTGCACTATCTTTTCATGAAAGCTCACTGATTCAATTTGAAAACAACCCATTAAAGTACACAGAAACAGAATTAGGGTAATCTGGATGTAACTGCCACAACTAAAAGCCCTATCTGTGTCATTGCTACTAAGAGATGCCCACATTTACTTCAAAGGGAGTGTCAGTTTCAAATAAGCATTTCTCTGTATGCCGTCCAACAAAAATCACATGTAGCATGCCACTGAATATCATTTTAAATATATGTAGATTTAAACAATCAAATTGTGCCAATGGACACATGAGAGGGGAAATATTTTAAAATAAAAATCAGATGGGGATATTTAAAACTCTGTTACTTGATCATGCTAATCCTGATACAGCTCAGGGCTGAGCACGCTTACTTAAAAGTAAAAAAGGTATTGTCAGCTGCATGTTATGTGTTAATGTAGTGTTGCTGGAATCTGAGTGTGGAACTTCTTCTGCCCACTGAAGCAAATGGGAAAGCCCCTGGCAGCCCAGGCAGGACTTCATTTGATAGCAGGTGCGTACACTGTTTAGCTCAACTTTAAGAAAATGAGCAAATTAAAGTGCCCTGGACACTCTGTTCTTCCAAAACCCATCTGGTTCTCTCCACTGCTGCACTGAAAGGTATGTTATGAAGTACCTCATCACTTTAGAATTCCCCAAATGATCTGACACCTCCACCTTCTCCCTCCTCTTCCTCTTTCTGTATATTACTATTGCAAACACTTTAAAAGAACTTTACAAGACTATGAAGATATTCTCTCACAATGCAATCCTTTTTGTCGACAGTTAGCAAGTTACATTGCCTTTTCAGGATCCAAGATGACAAATATTATCAGGACAGAGTTGTTAGTGACAAAAAGAGTTATGCCCCAAGGCTCCATTTCAGAAGTGCAACGGTTGTGCAGAGTTCAACTTGAAAACAAATTTGTTTAAGCATGACAGGATTCTCTTTGCACTCCATATGCCAGCTACGCCCACCTTGTGCCCAGTGTGGTGTTCCAACATGCTCCTTTTAATTTCCCTTTCCAAACAGGTTATGTTACTTTCCTTGCTTTATAAAGTTCTTAGATGAACTCAGAAAATTCACCCTTCCAGACAAAGCTTTGAAGTTGTGATTGAGATAAAGGTCCTTCATAGCATATCAAAGCACATTTAGAAGACTTCTCCAGCCCAAGTATATCTGTTTGTAAATGTCTTCTTTACTAAGGCATATTCTGAATCTAAAACCACAAGTTAGATACTGATCATGATCAGAGATGACTTTTCAAAATCATGAGAAAATGCCATTGCTAGCTCTACTAAGCATCTGCTAGCCAGGATAGTTAAGGAGAACCTATAAACCAGGAGCTCATCACTAAGTGCTAATTGCTGAAACTACACATGAGCTTTCCTTATGAGCTTTCCAAACAGACATCTGGTTGCCCACTGAAAATGCTAACAATGGCCAAAAACAGACAGTCCTAAAGGGGCAGCGTCATGCTGCCCCTTTGTGTGCCAGATTGGGGCTGCGGCAAATGCATACTGCAATCCCAATCTGGCCTCTTCTCCGCTCTTGCAGCATGCAGAGTCTGGTTGCTGCACCACAGGAGCGTTCCCACACTAGCTGCTGTCTGGCTGGGCGGGCGATGTGAGGTCGGATTGGGGGCGGGGTCTGGGCGGGTGGCTGGGGGTCACCAAGCCACCCCCAAACTGGCTTTTACTGCCAGTCTATTTTGCCCCTTAGATGGCCAGATCCAGCACAGTAACGTTTAATGCCGGAAATATGTTCCACAATTTGGAAAGGGGTATTTAATAAAATCACTGGCCAACATCCGTGCATGTTTGTTTTATCACCTAATTTCTCTACCATTTCTCCTGCAAAGATTTCAGAAAAGTTCATATTATGTACCAAGTAGTCCCCACAAGTAGAACTAGAGATATTTCAATTTAACAACATAACTGTAGCATATGCCTTCAGACTGTCGATGGCTCAGGTATCTAGCTTGGTTTTTTGAGGAGAGGGGTGTGGGTGAATGTCAACACTCCACTTTATTTTTCTGCCTTCTAAGGATTCTGAGAAACTTCAGTGATACCAGAACTACAGACAACTCTTCTTGATTGTCACAGCTTCAAACTGAAGCTAGATTTTTGATGTTCATTTGTTGCTCAGTCCTCATAACTAATGCTGTCTGGACACCTGGAACTTTAGATCCAAAGACAATAATCACTGCTAGGTAGACATAAGCCTAAGAACTGTTGTGAACAACTTAAAATGTTTAATAACATTATAAATGATAGCTGAATTAATAAAGACACCCCTACACTTGCTGCATTTTTGCATTATGCAATCAGCACAGATATTTAGATTAACTCTTCTCAACTCTGTTGAAAACTTTAATACAGTGTCTGGTTATTAGAGACCTGTAAATAGTAGACTTCACTGTGTTCCCTGGAACTCAATGCATCAATGGAATTCTTCATTATTATTTTTTTTACAGAAATACACCAACAATATTCTTATCCACTGGCAATAATCCTATATTTGGGATGCTTGACCTGCCAATCCGATCAACAAAACAATACTGCCTAATTCCTGTTTGATAAATATAGCCTGCAATGTTCCCTTCTAACCAACAACTGCCTACGCTTGCTTAACAGCCACCACAAGGAGGGCAAATCTTTCATTGCCAACTCCCTGCTGCTACTTCATCATGCCATCCAAGACAACAAAGCTGTATATAAGGCTTTAAAACCTGCTGGCAATAACAGTAACTGGGAAGCTTTCCCTGGAGAGCATGGGGGTATTGCCAGAATCCAATGTGGAATTTAAAATCTGATTTGAAGAAAAAACAAACCCTGTACCTCAAAAGAAGCAGCTCTCAAATGATTCACTAATGGGATCTCCATCTAGTCAGAGGCTTTTCACTCTCATCCAGCAGGTTCTTGCACAAGAGAAGCTCTCCCTAAACCAGTTACATTTCTGTTTCCAAATTCATGCACTGAGCTGTTGCCAGCAAAATGCACAGAGAATGCAGGGAGCAACTTTGGACTGAGGCAGACTATTGGTCCATTTTCAATATCAGGGATGGGGGGGGGGGGGGCACCTCTGAGACCATTTTGAGACATTCAAGGGCTCCTTTCCCCTCTTTTTGGTGTTTAATGGGGGTTTTCAACATTATTTTTGCCTGCACCTCCCAGACTGTTTTAGGTTCATTTTTAAAAAACAACAAGTAAACTAGAAGTCTGGTTACAGCTCTCTATTAAAGAAGGCCCATGCTGGCCTAAAACTGTCCAGGAGAGAGGTGAAACTATTCACCAGTCCCCTTTCCCCCCTAGAAGGTGCAAGCATGTATTTTGAAGATTATTTTTTCCACTTTAAAAGAGTATTAGAGGAGATGTATAGTAAAAGGTAACGTGGGCCTCAGATTTTAGTAGCTGCCCACCTGTTCTACATGGATTGACAGAATTTCCCAACAGGGATTTATTCTTGAGCGCTTTCAGCTGCAAAGCAAGTGCTCTATTACTGAGCTACAGTGCTTCCCCAATAAAGAGAATAACTGTGCAATGAATTCAAGATTTGAACAGCAATGGCCAGTAATTGTGATGATTTTTTTTTAAAAAAAAATTACTACATACTATACTGTATCTAGTCTAAAAACTTTAGTCAAAAAATTGTTCCAAAACCCTGGCTTATCCACAGGTCACAGGCAAATACTGTACTTTATAAAAACAGAACCATCCCTGACTCTGAGTAAAGTGGTGAAAGGTAAGAGCTTAGCCCATCCCATGAGCACCTAAAACAAGCATGAAGCCCCTCCACTCTCTCCATTGTGCACCGCTTCTGACCTTTTTGAATACCTGGGCAGGAAAATGGTGGTAGTGGCTGCTCTTTGGTACTTCCCCTTAAAGTAGCACCAAGAGGAAACTGGGCTTTGATGGATTTGAATAACACATTTGTGTATACAGTACTTGTCATACTGGGTTAAAATCAGGCAACAGTACCACATTAAAGTTAAAATGGCAACTGCTAACATAGTCGTCATTTTCTTTGCCTTACCTTTTCACCCTTTTTGACATGTGCGTATTTTTGTAGACCTGTCTGTGCCTGGTTGCTTCCATCACACATTGCACAGCCACTATTTACTGTAGTTACCCCATCATCTTTTCAGCCTTCAGGGTGAGCACAAGCAGTTATGCCTCTTGGGATTTCGCAAGTTTTTTGGCATTATTTTTCTTTCTTTTGTCCTTTATATCCTTTGTTATATGCTCCTAGGTTTTTCCCTGGACTTATCCATGGGTCATATCAAAATCCATAATAGTGGCTCCAAAGGCTGCCTTCGACTTATACATGAGGTCGACTTACATACACAGGCACACTATATAAGCCTTTTAACTTACACTCAAATCTGTGTGACAGAAGAGGAAATGGGTGCGCGTGCCACACCGTGCCACGTGCATGAGCCCCATTGTTTTCAATGGGGCTCAAAGCATACGTGGAATTTGCCTTACGCGGGCGGGGGGGTCCGGAACGGATACCCCGCATAAAGCAAAGGTGCACTTTAGTCAAATATATATATATATATATATATATATATAGTAGATACATCCAGAGAAGAAAGGACTATCAACAAGTATTAGCTAACACAGCATCCATTTACATAGGCAGAACACTCCTAAACAGGAAGGGCAAGCAGTCAACAGGGGAAGTCTATCATCTTATTTATGTCCTGCCTGCAAATGGCCAGCAGTTTCCAGCAGGTCATTACCAGAATTTGAGTAGAGAGATGCTTGCTCTGTCTAAGCAATGAAATTTTTAAGGCTTGGTTTAAATGGGGCCCATTGCAAACATTACACTGTCAGTACCTTTCTAGAATCCTCTCAGGTTCTTTTGAGATACATTTCCAGCCCTGAAGGGTGTTCTAATCTCAACATCTCTTTAGAGCTTCTTGACCTTCACCCATGACTACAGAACATGCCAAAAGATAGATGCAAACAGAACCAAATAAAACAGACTTGCTTATGTTGTGGTGGAATAAAATGCTTGCACACAAGATTAAAAACTAAAGTGTTAGTGCTCTATTTGAAAGATTGAAATTGATAAAGAAAAATCTTGCAAATCATGATTTTCAGCTCATTTTTTTTGTTTTTAATATTAAGACTATGCTCTGCTCTGGATCATTCCAGTTGGCTGTAAGTGGCAGCTAGAAAGGCAGGAATCAATAGAGCAACAGCAGATGTTGGCCAACCTGTTTGTCAAAGCTGTTATCCACATTAAAAAAGAGATATGTTAAGTATTTCTGGCCTTCTAAAGACACAGTATCTTTTCATGCAGCACAGTCTACACAATCTTTAAAATTCCCTTTGCTTACTAGCAAGAGCTACAATTCAACCAATCACTCACAGCACAACTATGCTTTCATAACAATCAATTCAACTGTATTTCAGAAATAGCCTCATTTGTTGCCTGCAAGATAAATTGTTATATGCCTCACGGGGGAGGGCAATGTGTGACCCCAGGGTTGCAAGATGTCCCCAAAGTGCTTTTTGCACCACAAACCCCCTAAATGTTTCCCCCGTAACCAATAACCAAACTCTTTTTCTACGTCTCATGGAACCCTCCATGAGTATAAATTCACCTTTTAAATAAGTTTCAGCCCTCACGCCTGTACTTTGGTCCGTTCCGCACGGACAAAAAGTATGTACTAGGTATGTACTAGGGTTATGAAAGGGTGTCCCTTGCAGATGCCCTAACCCTTGTACGTGTCAGGGATGATGGGAGTTGTAGCTCTTCACCTCTGGCTCTAACTCACCACCTTGTTATGCAGCGGAGCTGACCAGCTTTGGTCAGTGGTTAATGCTTTTCTCCTAAGCAGCAGAGTTTCAGAGAATAGGCTGAAGACCCTGACAAACCCTCCAAGCCTTCTCACTCTTCTTCCTCAGAAGTCTCCAAACTTCTCCAGGATCCTGCTGGCTCTTGTATCTTCACTGAAGACACCAGACAACTCAGTAGTCTTATATAAAAGATCTACTTTATTCTACTATATACAAATACTAATGCCCTCACAATCTCCAATATCTCCAAACTACTCCAACTACCCACAATACTCCAATCTACTCCACAAAATACATAGGCAAACATAGCAATTACAGTGGTGCCTCGGGATACGAAATGATCGGGTTACGAAATTTCCGGGATACGAAAAAGTTGGATTGGCAAAAACTGTTTCGGGTTACGAAATATTTTTCAGGTTACGAAATTCATTTTGGCGCGAAATTCAAATGCTGCAAAGGGCAGCTATAGGCTTTCCAGTGCTAACGGAAAAGTGTTTCGGGTTACGAAATTTTCGGGTTACGAAAGGAATGGCGGAACGAATTAATTTCGTAACCCGAGGCACCACTGTATTATAGCCATTGTTAAACACCACCCACTTAGTCAGTTTCCACCCAGTGGGCGTGTACATTCATTTTGATTGGTTCACATAGTTCAACCCATACTTAAGGATTTCATCATTTCACCTTGTACACTTATTGAATCTCAGGTGCTTCCAATTGTACACTCTATAATTCTGTCCTTGGCATTCAAGCCTTCTATATTACATTAGCTTTTTCACCTGTGTAGCTTCTTAAATGCTCTTGCTTAGTCATTGTGACTTTCACATACATGTTTTATTTCTCTACTGTATATCCCATGTTGCATTTTCCTTAACAATACGTACCTAGTACGTACAAAATGGCGGCGCCCTATACACATGGGCGTCACCATTTTGACGTCACGGACGCTTAGCGTCCGCACGTCACAGCTCACTTATGATGCTGCCAGTGCACCATTGGCGCCTTGCGGCGTCATAAGCGCGCCGTCAAAAGAAGCCTCTTTTTGGGGCTTCTTTTTCGGCCATTGGGAAGCCTCGCTGTTTGGAGGCTGAGGCTTCCTGGCGGCGGAAATGGACTTTTTGGGCAGCCTGTAAAGTGCCTGAGTTAACTTTAAAAAAAAATCCAGTTTTTCAAAACTGGTAGTGGGCTTAACTACATCCAATTGTTTTCCTTATTCTTTGGCATTTTTGGCAAAAAGTCCCAAGGATATAAAATTGACCCCTGGATCTACCAAAGTTGCTCCCAAATATGTTTTATAATTAATCCTAAATAAAATATTTGTGTATTCAAAAAAAAAATACTGAAAAATATGTTCTTTATCTCTGGACATCAGAAGAAAATTTGTACTATCTTAATGAAAACTCCCTAGAAGCCAAGATGATTAAGCTGATGCTTTCGTACATCATGAGAAGGTATGACTCAGTGGAAAAAAACAATAATGATAGGAAAGGTGGAGGGATGAAGAAAGAGAGGAAGGCCACATGCTAGATGGATGGACACTATTAAGGAGGCCACAAGTATGAATTTATAAGAACTAAGCAGAGAGTGGAGGAAAGGGAGTCTTGAAGATGCCTAATTCACAAGTTCACCATGAGTGGTGATCGACTTGATGGCAGTTAACCAAAACAACAACAAAATGAACAGCCTAGCTGGGTTTTTAACTAAGATTTTAAAAAATTGGTAAGATTATTAAACTTTACTTATAATTAGCACCAAGCATGTATATAGTTCTTTAGTGTGTTCAAGATTTTTCTAACGAACTGTTACATTAATAATCTTTATTCCCTAAGGCAGACAAGTATTATCATTATATCAACACTGCAGATATAAGAGTTGAGAGATAACAGCCTGACCAGGGCTGATTGATCTGTGCCATGAATTCACTAGATTTGAATGCAGGACTACTGTGTACTTTGTTGCTTAAGTCACTTGGGTTTACAGTAGCTGTTTGTCAAAGCAATTTAAAATCTAACTTACACATCCAAATGATAGAGCTTACAGATTCACATTTAAAGGGCCAAATTAAATAGGCAAGTCACAAAGCCATCAGACACTGACAAAAATATGCCAAGGCACCAAGCTTATTAATGCTGAGATGAGCCCATTCTGCAAAAACTGAAGGAAACTTCTAGACCAACATTGCTGATGAAGCACAGGCATGCAGGTGGATTACTCCAGATGGCTAGCAGGTCTCACGCTGATAGTACCAGGCCAAGAGAAGCAGGGCTGAAGCTTTTGGCACTTGCAGGAGAGAAAAGGGGAGTTGGACTGTGTCACAGAACACAGCAAATTTAAAAATTCTGCTCTACTCAAGAATTCCCTGGTATTTAGCAGGATAAATAAGAGATATTATAGGACTAATTTTTGACTTTACAGGATTTACTGTTGTTAATGTGGAATCCCTGGGCTAACTTTACACATTTAGGGTAGAAAAGGATTTTTCTGAAAGAAATCAGAAACATCTTGAAGACTATAAAATAACAAGACCAAAGAACTACTGTTGACTATTGTTGCTCCTGGCATAGTAAAATATAACAGCATAGTAAAATGGTGTCCCTTATATAAAATGGCAAAATCATAGCTTGGTTTTTGGAATACATCTATACCGAATGGTTGAATTCATGGATAAAAAAAATCGAAGATATCGAGGGCAGACTGTACAATATGTTCACTAATATTTAAGGTGACTGTGATATTCCTGATAGTGGTGATTATGTTTTAAAGATTCTTCTCTTATGGGAATCTAAATTATAATCACTGTTTAGCTAAGCATTTTTAAATTTATCACCATTATGCACAAATAAAGCTCAACTTGGTCATACTGTGATATTTACATAAATATGGGAAGGACTGAAAATACAAGGATGCAAGCATGATGCATCAGCACTTTTGCTAGGGGAAAAAGTACATTACTCCAACAGAAAATTGAGCAACGAGAAAAAAGCAAGAGATGATTGCACCAGAGTTTTCAAGCAGTGAAGTGGACATATGTTGATTATTTAATTTGTGATATTAAATTTTTAAAAGAAGAAGTTGCACCATCAGTTCTGCTATTACTTTGTATTTGTGGGCATAGTAAATGTGTCTTACGACTCTTTATCTGTAAAGGGGCATTGCCACAATGTAACAAAGTATTACATACTTGCAGGAAGTGCAAGAAAGGGAAGTATTTCAAGTCATAGCAGAACAGGGAATGTCAAGTAGTTATCCACATGGAGCCTCAAACTGTGTTCCCTGCAAAATCAATTGAAGGAAGTCAAAGAGAAATTTAAGCTCCCTTTGTATAGCCAGTAGACCTAAAATAAAAATGAGTAACAGCAATGTATATGGCCATGCTTTTATGCATGACTGAAAGCTTAATTACCCCAAAGAGGAGCAACTGATTTTTTAAAATAAAGCTTTATTATCAAAGCTCCCCCCTCCCCCCGCCCAATACAATATAATAATAATGGTGCTTTCTGCACCGCCATTTGGGACGTCCTCTGGACGTCCCATTTTAAAAAAGGGGCGTCTCTTATAGACGCCCCTGGGCCTAGTACGGACTCCGTCCGTACAAGATGGCACCGGCCCTTCTACATGGCCGGTGCCATCTTTGCGTATCGGACACTGAGCGTCCGTACGCGTCGCGCCGTTTGTGACGTAGCGAGCGCGCCCCTGGCGCCTCGCTACGTCGCAAACGCGACGGAAAAAGAAGCTCCATTTTGGAGCTTCTTTTTCGGTCCGCGCGGGAGTCGGGCCGTGTGAAGGCTCCGACTCCCCTGCGGACCTACTGGCAGCGGCGGTCTGTACCCCGCCAATAATAATAATAATAATAATAATAATAATGTTTATTTATATACCGCTTTTCCAAATTAGATCAAAGCGGTGTACAACAGGAAGTACAATACAAAGTAAAAACAAACAAACAAACAAACATAACAGGCCTCTCTCCCCCTCAAGATGGTGGTCGGAAGGAGGACTCTTAGTCTTTCAGGCCAGGCCTCTTTCTCCCCAAGGTGGTGGTCGGAAGGAGGGCTTTTCTTCTTACAGGCAGGCAGTTGGAGCTTGCCTGCCTCTCTCCCTCCAAGATGGTGGCTGAAGGGAGGGCTTTTCTTCTTACAGGCAGGCAGTTGGAGCTTGCCTGCCTCTCTCCCCCCAAGATGGTGGCTGAAGGGAGGGCTTTTCTTCTTACAGGCAGGCAGTTGGAG
>NC_056525.1:237822534-237828309 GCF_019175285.1 Sceloporus undulatus
AAAAAAATATTGTTTTCTAATTCACTTTTTGCTCATTTAAACTTTAGGTTAATCCTATGACATTACAAGAAATCTGTCACAAGAAAACTATAAGATTCACTCTTAAATAACCTCCCCTCATTAACTCTGCAAAATAGAATAGTTAACAAAAGCTACTGCTTTATTTGCTTTTATAATAAGTAGTTTCAACAGAGGTTACTTCCAAGTCCATGGATTTTGGAAGAGCTATGAAGCTGTATAATAGGCACCATCTGGAAATGGCTGTATGAGTGAAAACAGAAGGTAGTCTGGCAAGTTACTGCTCTTTATTCACCCTGATGCATTATGCTTCTCCTGTGTTCTACTCCTTTTTCTCATACCAATTAACATCCACCAGTCACATGAACTTGCCAGATAAGTCATCTGGAAATTTAGTTGGAGATGTCACCACTAAGCAGGCGATACTGAGGTTTTTTTTCTTGCTGAGATGAAGATGAGGCTGCACAGAACCAGTGCTTGAGTGTAGAAACAGACTCAATGCAAGTGAACAGAGGTCAAGATGGCCATACTGCTGGTCTGTGGATTATCCACTCAGATGAATGGTATTCACCTTGCCCAGATGGGGTGATATTCCCCTTAAAGTTCCAAAATACAGTGCGCCCACATCATACGCGGATGCACCATATGCGGCTTTCAGCATACACTGAAAGCCACTAGGGAGCCCGTGGGAGCATGTGGGGCGCAAGGGCTGGCATGTCCCATTAAGCATAATGGGGCACGCATCCATGGCATGTGCATGTTGTCGCACCATGCACGAGCCCCATTATTTTCAATGGGGCTTGAACATACGCGTTTTTTTAGGTGGGGGGGCAGAACTGATCCCCCGCGTAAAAAGGGTGCACTGTATGCCATTACTACCTGATCCAGCATTGTGCAGAGGGATCTTGTAGCATCTTTGAGACTAACTGAAAGAAAGAAGCTAGTATCATGAGTTTTTATAGACTTGATTCTACTTGACTCAAGTCTCCGAAAGCTATTAGTCAGAACTGCTTTTCGTTCCTCTTTAACAGCTGTATTGGACAGGGCTAATTAAGGTGGTAGTCCAGTCAGATCTAAAAGCCAGAGGTTGACTCACCTTGGCCTAAGTCTTGGGCTGATATAAAGAGTCTTGAAATAGACATTCTGCCTTTATTTGACTCTATACATATGATAATACATCTATGTGTTCATGTACCACACGGTCAAGAGAAAGTCCACATATGCAATGTCTCACATCTTATTGTTAGTCCTTTCTAGAACAGAGGTACTGTACTGAATCAATGTACTTAGCCAACATCTTCACTCAGCATTTCATTCAGTGGGTATAGTCTACTTGGAAATAACTAATAAGATTCAGACCCTATATATCTGAGGAAATAAGCTCAAATCTACAAAAGCTCATACTACCAGCTGCTTTCTTTCAGTTAGTCTCAAAGGTGCTACAAGATCCTTTTGCACACTGATTTTCCAGATTAACACTGCTATGTCTTTGAATTCTCATCCAGCATTTTCATCAGAGGGTAAAAGTGCTTAACAGCTTCAGCTGATGCACTAAATGCAACCTTCCTTGGATGGAGTTAGTCTGGTTACAACTACTTATGCACAAGTGACCTTCTGTTTCATTGATTGCAATGCACTGTGTAAAGAGCTCCTTTTAAAAACAGTTCAGAAATTAGAAATGGTCCAAGAAAGGGCTACTACATTATTAGTGTGAACTGTCAATTTGACCATATTATACCCTGTTTCATCGGCTGCACAGGCTCCCAGCCCATTTCCGACCCAAATCCAAGTGCTGTTGTAATGATTAGAATCTGAAATGATTTGGGATTAGGGTACTTGAAGGATTGATTACTTTCATATGGAACTTTGGAAGCATATGATGGCTAATGGAATGCACCAGGGAATTCCAAAAGAACATCAGCATGTGCTTTGTACACTATAGTAGTCTTTGACTGCATGGATCATAAAAAGCTTTGGAACGCCCTTAAAGACAAGGGAGTGCCAACACATCTGATAGTCCTGATGGGGAATCTGTACTCACGACAAGAGGCTACTGTTAGAGCAGAACACAGAGAAATAGAATGGTTCCCAATTGATAAAGAGGTCAGACAAGGCTGCATCTTATAACCCTGCCTGTTCAACTTATATGCAGAACATATTTTAAGAAAAGCAGGCTTGAACAAAGAAGGAGGGATGAAAATAGGAGGAAGGAATATCAACACTCTAAGATATGCAGATAACACCATAATACTAGCAGAAAACCACCCAGACCTGGAACAACTACTAAGAAAGATCAAGGAAGAAAGTGCAAAGGCAGGCCTACTGTTGAACATATAAAGCAAACAATAATAATGACAATGGAGAATCCTGACAAATTCAACCTAGACAATGAAGAAATAGAAATGGTAAAAGAGTTCTCATACCTGGGATCAAACATTGATAGCAATGAGGGCTGAAGCCCAGAAATCAGAAGAAGATTAAGAATGGAGAGAGCGGCTATGAAAGAATTAGAAAAAAAAATTAAAATGAAAAGATATACAACTAAACTCAAAAGTCAGAATCATACAATAATAATAATAATAATAATACAGTTTATTTATAGACTGCTTTTCCAAAATAGATCAAAGTGGTGTACAACAGAACAAAACAAATCAATTCAAAATAAAACATAACATATTACAATCATAATCAAATGATAAAACTACTAAAATTACAATTAAAACCTATTAAAACCATACAACTATTAAAACTCAATACAAACTAGCTGGATAAAACAATGTGCATATCGAGGGAAAACAATATCAGGATACATGGGGGAAAGCTTGTTGAAAAAGAAAAGTCTTGAGTTTTTTTCTTAAAAGCTCTAGGGAGGTGACGGAACGGAGCTCGTTGGGGAGGGTGTTCCAAAACTGCGGGGCTGAGATGGAGAATGCCCTTTGTGAGGTCGATGTATATCTCGTCTTCGAGACCCTCAACAAATGCTTCCCGACCGACCTGAGAATGCGAGGTGGATTGTACGGGGAGAGGCGGTCCTCCAAGTACCCTGGGCCCAAGCCATTTAGGGCTTTATAGGTAATAACCAACACCTTGTATTGTGCTCGGAAGTGAATGGGCAGCCAGTGTAGATCTTGCAGAATAGGTGTTATATGGTTAGCCCTGGAACATCCAGTGACCAGCCTTGCTGCCATATTCTGTACTAACTGAAGCTTCCGGGTTTGGTACAAGGGTTGCCCCATGTAGAGAACATAACAGAAATCCAATCGAGAGGTTACCAGAGCATGTACCACTGTTTCAAGGTCCCTCTGGCCTAGGTAGGGTCGCAGCTGGAGTATCAGCCAAAGCTGATAACAGGCGCTTCTGACCGTCGCATCCACCTGAGAAGTCAGGTGGAGCGACGAGTCCAAAAGCACCCCCAGACTGCGAACTGGGAACTTCAGGGGGAGCGTGACCCCATTCAGGACAGGTAGACAAATTTCCTTTCCCGGGCCAGGGGAACCTATCACAAGTACTTCCGTTTTCTCTGGATTCAAGCTGAGTCTGTTTTCCCTCATCCAGCCCATGTCATGGCCAGCCAAGATGAGCTCTCGGAGGATGAGGAGGAGGATGAGCCTCCTCCAGAGCAAGGGCTGATTGAGGCTACGCCAGGTGTTAGTTCTGTTCTGCCAGGTCCCAGCTGTGCTTCCCCAGCCCCAGAGCAGGAGGTCCAACCAGGTCCTAGTGCTGAGGAAAGGCCTTCAATGGTGCCACAGCCTAGTAGTGATTCGGGAGACGGGGCGTGCCTGCAAGTGCCTTCTTATCAAGAGAGAAGGGCTGAGAGTGCTTGCAGGCGCAGATCCAGGAGGATTGCAGAAAGACAATCAGCAAACCAGCCTCAGGTGGCTCGAGGGAGAGCTTCCTTGATTTAAGTGGGAGAGAGGCTTGAGTTTGTTGCTAGAGTTTATTGCATGAGCCCTTGGTGTGATTGCTGTCACTCTAGCTCCAGACATCTTGTTACCTTGCTACCTTGACCTCGGACCGGACCTTTGTTATCTCTTGGCTATTGTGACCTCGGACTGTTTTGACCACGCTGCTTTCTGGCTTCCTGACTTCGGCTTGTCTTTCGGCACACTTGACTTTCTGCAACCCCGACACTGGCTTGTTTCCTTGGCTTGCTCTTTGACTGCTTCTCCACAAGGTTTGTTTTGCCTACACGTGTTGGCTTCAGGCTTGGTTATCAGCATAAGTCAGAGATTGCTGGCAGCAATCCCGGACAGCCCATTACCGACTCCAAGCAGGCATTTAGAGGAGAGATGCCATCCCTAGTCACTGCATCAGTCAGAGACACAGAGAAGCATATTTGGGTGTCGTCAGCGTACTGATAACACCGCGCCCCGTGTCTCTGGATGATCTCTCCCAGCGGTTTCATGTAAATGTTAAATAGCATTGTATTCCCTATTACCATGTATGGACATGAGAGCTGGACAGTGAAGAAAGCAGATAGGAAGAAAATCAATGCATTTGAGATGTAGTGCTGGAGAAGAGTGCTAAGGATCCCATGGACAGCCAAAAAGACAAACAAATCGGTCCTAGAGCAGATCAAGCCAGAGGTCTCCCTGGAAGCCAAGATAACAAAATTGAGGCTGTCATATATTTCAGACACATCATGAGAAGGGAGGACTGACTGGAAAAACCATAACACTAGGAAAGGTGGAGGGGAGTAGAAAGAGAGTAAGGCCGCATGCTAGATGGATGGACTCTATTAAAGAGGACACAGGCATGTGTTTACAGGACCAGAGCAGTGGAGGACACGGGGTGTTGAAGATGTCTCATCCACAGTGTTGCCATGGGTCAAGATCGACTCGAGGGCAGTAAACAACAGCTATGGATCTTAAGATCTTTCTCAAAGGCCCTTGCTCTTGAGTATCTACCAAATGAAGTGAATCTGACAGTTCCTTGGGAGAGGGCACTTTTGTGTGACAGTCCTGTTATGGACCTCCACAGAAAGGTTTGCCTAATATTACTCCTATGATTCCCACAAGATGTGAACACCTACTTATAATAATAATAATAGGATTTATTTATATACCGCCCAATCACTGGGAATCTGAGCGGTTTACAACAGAGGGGATAATAGACAGTTCCCTGCCCTCAGGCTTACAATCTAAAAGACACAACACAAAAGAAGAAGGGAATGGTGAGGGGGGGAGGGGATCAGGTCCAGCAGTTCTTCTCTCCCTCTGAGGCCTGGACCAAGGCAGTTGGACCAGAGGGAGGGCTCTTCTTCTTCAGGCTAGCCCTGATGGAGCTGGGCCAGCCTATTCTTCCTCACAGGCCGAAGGATGACAGTTATGGAGCCAGCCTATTCTCTTCCTCACAGGACGAAGGATGACAGTTATGGAGGGAGGGCACTCTATCTTCAGGCTAGCCCTAATGGAGTTGGGCCAGCCTATTCTCTCCCTCACAGACCGAAGGATGACAGTTATGGAGGGAGGAGCCTCTATCTTCAGGCTAGCCCTAGTGGAGCTGGGCCAGCCTATTCCCTTCCTCACAGGCCGAAGGATGCCAGTTATGGAGGGAGGAGTCTCTTTCTTCAGGCTAGCCCCTGATGGAGCTGGGCCAGCCTATTTCCTTCCTCACAGGCCGAAGGTTGACAGTTATAGAGAGAGGACACTCTATCTTCAGGCTAGCCCTGATGGAGCTGGGCCAGCATATTCTCTCCCTCACAGACCGAAGGATGACAGTTATGGAGGGAGGAGCCTCTATCTTCAGGCTAGCCCT
>NC_056525.1:237828319-237853218 GCF_019175285.1 Sceloporus undulatus
GGTGGAGCTGGGCCAGCCTATTCCCTTCCTCACAGGCCGAAGGATGACAGTTATGGAGGGAAGAGTCTCTTTCTTCAGTCTAGCCCTGGTGGAGCTGGGCCAGTCTATTCCCTTCCTCACAGGCCTTTAAAATAATTCATGTGTGTCACTGCTTTAAAATTGTTATTTTTCATTCTGGGTTGCTGGTCTGATTTTAATTTTGTTCAATTGTATTTTGCTTTCAAATGTATATAGTGTTATATTCTATTCTGCATTTAAACTATGAAATGTTTACATGTAAAAAACAGAGACAACATTATGTTTCAAATACTTCCTGAATCTCAAACACTGAGAATGTGTCTTCCCTGAGACTTCAAACTAAGGCACATATCATTACAGAAGCTATATGTGGCAGACCATTCACAAAGCACAGACTGCTAATGATGACCATATATGTAGGATGAGGGATCAACTCAGCAGATGCTTTCAGCTAAAACTAGAAATTTGGGTAATCTCATTCAAATAATCAGAGCTTCCAGACTGACAGCACATAATGATTATCAAGCACATTATCTTGACATTTAGATTGTATTCATGATACCTCCTCTGTTTCCGAAAAGACACAATCATTTCACACAGCCTGGGGTCAAAAACATCCCTAGTTAAATACTCCAGAAGACTTCTAATGTCTGATTATATCATGTACTTCCAGTTATTTTTGCTCCCTGGTACTGAAATTACACCAAGTGTGTTCAGTGCATGTAAAAGGAGAGCATTAGCTATGCAACCTTTACAGAGATTCACATTAGCATACCCATGTATGCAGAAATATGTAAACTAAAAGTCTAGAAAAGGCAGATAGCTTGTAGAGTGGAAGACTATCTCCAACCTAATCACCTGGAGCAGATTCTTGTATGCCATTTAGAAAACTAGAAAAACTGTTATTTCCATGAAAGGCAAAATGATACCGAACAATTATGTTCATCTATACAGATGGCATAGCTGTATAAAACTGAAAAGGGCTTCAACTAATTTACATCAGATAATTTCCTAAATACAATCTGCTAACAAAACTTCAAGGACAGAAGACCCTGAGGGACAGGGAGGCAGTCTCCTTTTCATTGTTCATATACACTGCCTTGTTTTGGAATGCTATTAAAATGCTGAGAATATCTATACATTTGCAGGGCTGGCCAAAGAGGTTAACACTTCCCAAGTGTAATTTGCAAGCAGAAATCCACAGAAAGACAAAGTACAGAAAACCTCTCAGGGGTTGAAAAAGAAGGACATAGCTAGGCTTATATGCAACTGCAGCAAGTCACATAAACACACTGTTGTGTTAATGAACTACTTACCCCCAACTGCGTTGCCATTTGAATTGTCAACCCCTGAGCCAAAGCTTTTTTACAGTGTATATCTACTGAGAAGTAAATCCAGGCAATTTCAATTAGGCATACTCAAAGGTAAACAGATACAGACTTGTATTTCTACAAGTCTGTACAAATACATCATTATTTGTTGCTCCACTCAAATCACACTGTTCCAGCAATGTGGACGAAGGACAACTGACAGAGAAAATAGATGGAAGGGAGAGCTGCATGGATCCAGGAATACAGGACTGAAATAACAAACAAGATTTTTAGCTCCAGTTTCTAACACAGTAGTGGGCACCAGTAGCCTTCCATATGTTTTTGGTCTACTGTAACTCATACCAGCTCTAACCTAAATTCCAGCCAATGGTAAGTATTACGGGATATGCAGTCCAAAGACATCCGAAATGTACAGTTGTCTACTCTTTTTCCAACAGCTGCCTACTACAAAAACGTCTTGGTACAGATATGGGCAGCAGATGATTTTCCTGCTGTTCACTATCTGTGCGTATGTGCCTTCAAATTGCCTGTCAACCTACACTGACCCCATGGGTTTCATAGGTTTTCTTAGGCAAGGAAAACATAGAAGTGGTTTTGCTAATTCCTTTCTTTGAAATATAGCCTACAGACCCAGCATCCATTGGCAGTCTCCCATCCAAGTACTAACCAGGGCTGATCCTGTTTAGCTACCAAGATCAGATGGGATCTGGTGCCTTAGGGTATTTAGGCCCACTTTTCTGGCCTACAGAAAAGGCCAGAAAATAGCCAGGGTGGGAAGTGCTGTTAAGAGTCCAACACCCATTAGCATTACCCAGCAATGCCAGTAAGTGAGGAATGGTTTCCAACAACATCTGGAGGACCAGAAACTCTCCTTCCTTAATTTACAAGAAATGATCTAGGAAATATACTAGGTTTTGATTACTCCCTGGGTATACCAGTGAGCTTGTCAATGCAGGTGACAGAACCAGAGAAGAGTATATTTAAACAGATGGTCCCTCTTTTGCAGCTTGTACAGGTTGTTCACTGGTTTCTATGCAAACCTAACCCTTCACCTCTATTTACTTCTGAAATTCACTTTCTTACATTTTCTAACTTGAATACTGAACAATCTTCATGCTGTGATCCCTCCTTTCATCAGTGCTTTTGTGTTTCTTCCTAAGCTCTCCTGTGCCTGACAACAGGCTAATTTTTCCAGCTTCAAATAACTACTGATACTTTTATTCCTAAGGAGGAGGGAACATCTAGCTCTGTCAATTAACTATTGTAGAATTAAGCTCTTCTACCAAAGCATGTTGTGCAACAGATCTACATCCCATCTCCTGATCCTAGGTGAGACTTAGGAAAATTTCTTAGGCTTAGTATTATAAGGTTTTGATTTTCGCTTATTTCTATATAGTATGGATATCCCAGCCTTCAAGTCACAGACTCCCAAAATGGTTAACAAGCAAACATTACAACATAAATCAAGGAAGGAAAAATAACATCACAACAATGACAACTGATCTAGTAAGAAGACCAGTAAAATTATAGCTGTTGGCTAAAACAAATCAGGAAATATGCTTAAAGGCCAGGGCAGACAAAACACTTTTACCTGGCACTGAAAACATATTAATACTGGCTCCAGACAAGCCTCCTTGGAAGATAACATCATAACTCACTTAAACTTAGTGAAAGAAAATGTGCCTTGCAAGTAGAATAGGGGTGGGGAACCTATGGCCCTCCAGGTCCTGACCAACTACCATTCCCATCATGCCTCAACATCAGCCAAGCTGAAGTAGAAGTTTTATTGGTGAGGCATGATGGGAAAGGTAGTTCATCAGAACCTAGGTTTTCCACCTCTGATGTAGAAGGGCTAATGTGATGCTCCTAAGGTGGAAAAGACTCTCTTTCAAAACCTAAAAAGCTAATAGTTAGGGATGTATGTGAACAATCCTGAGCTAGACAGACCAACTACCTGCTTAGTTTAAGGCAGATTCCTCTAGTAATATCAACTTCAGAAATCCTTCATTTGCTCCTAGGGTTGCCATAACCCAGCTGCAACTGGGTTTTTCCTGGTTTTGGCAGCACCTGCCCGCTCCCGGCACGGGTGCCATCCAAAAACCGGATAAAGCCCGGTTGCAGCAGGGTTGCGGAGCAACCCGGGGGGGCCTTGCTGCCCTCCTCCTCCTCCACCGCGCATGGCCGCGTGGAGGAAGAGGATGGCAGCGAGGCCTGGGGCGGAGGAGGCTTCACGGAGGTGGTGCTTCCTGCGCGCAGCCGCGCCAACCTCCCTGCCTCCCTGCAGCCTCCTCCCTCCTTCCTGGCCTCTGCGGAGGCGAGGCCCCGGCAATCACTGGCAGCCTTGCGCCTTCCTCCTCGGCCTCTGCGGAGGCCGAGGAAGGAAGGGAGGCCTCGGTAATCACCCGAGGCCTGGCCCTTCCTCCGCGGCCTCTGCGGAGGCCGGGGAAAGAAGGGAGGCCTCGGTGATCGCCCAAGGCCTGGCCCTTCCTCCTCGGCCTCTGCGGAGGCCGGGGAAGGAAGGGAGGCCCCGGCGATCGCCCGAGGCCTGGCCCTTCCTCCGCGGCGTCCGATCACGGCGAGGCCCGGGGCCCAGGCGGGGAGGGAAAGCCTCCTTAAGTGGAGGCTTTCCCTCGCCGCTTGGCCTCCGCTCCCCTCTGCGGGGAAATGTAGGACAAAATTTTCAAATGTAGGACATGGTGTTCTGTGTCCTACATTTGAAAATTTTGTCCTACATTTTCCCCATTTTGGAGGTCTGGAGTTATGGCAACCCTATTTGCTCCACATCACTCAGGAGAGTGACCCTGAAACTGGCTTTGAAATAGGTACAGTACTTGTTTTGGTTGTGTGTGTTGTTTAAACATATGTTCTGAGTAAGACCTTTCTTCTTTTCGCAGGCTAATGACCTTAATAGCTGTAACACAATGCTCCTTGGGAAGCTCAAAATGGCAAAGCTTTTACCTAGGACTCCTAGTTACCTGACTTGAGATCCTTGTAATAGAATATGCCATGGCTGAAGGTGGAGGTCCTGCATGGGAAGCATTATACTCTAATACTGAGAAACAGCCCTTCCTCAAATTCACAAAAAATATTCTGAAAGAATCATAAATTGCTCTCTATCTGTTGTTGACCACTATCCTTAAAGAAAGAGCACCTGAGTAACTATATGGTCTGTTCTGAGGTCTTAGAAAAGGGTGAAATTAACTGATCAATACTTTCATTTTGAAATGCCTGCTGTGGATTTTTCCACACCTGTCAACCTGCCAAACAAGAGAACAGCAGCCAACAGAATGAGCAGGAAGGCAAAGGACACTTCACGAGCCAAAACTAGCTGATGAAATCAGTAGAACTCAACTGCTGTCAACAGGGATATTATCAATCACAGTGGATGAAACACTGTCTTTCAGCACTTCATGAAAGGAAAGAAAAAACACAATTTGAGGCAGCAACGGATAAGTCCCCTGCAGCCTCTTCATAATGTTAGTACTAGTTGTTTGGTTCTACATATGCAAAAGCGTCTGCAGCAGTATGAGAGAGGAGACAAAAATATCACTCATAATTAGAGAGGTCATGTCTAAACAGCTACCCAAATGTGGTGTCTCCTCCGAACATAACCTCACCCTGAAAGGTAAGCACACTTGTGTCGGCAGAAAGATTAGAGATTGGGCTATTAATAAATGGAGGAAGAAAGACACAGAGGAAACAGATGAGACAGTGTGACTATATAGCATAATGCAAATCAACAAGAGCAACTGTGTTAAAAGCTTACAAAGGGTATCAGTAAAATTAACTGCTTCAGTAAACGAATCAAGCACAGTTCAAATTAAAGAGTTAAAATTCCAGTAGCTAAAATATGCTATATTTATTCTCATATATATATATATATATATATATATATATATATATATATATATGGGGGGGAGAGAAAAATAGAGATAATGAATTCAAAAGTCACACACTGGACGTTACCCAGGGGTCAAGTGGCCAAAGGGCTGACAACTGGATCCTAAATGAATATGAATTAATTTGCACAAATGACCTTTCTAACCAATCAGCATAGGAGCTGAGCAAAACTAACAGGCAGCTTAAAAAATATATTAAAGGCGGAGTACAGACCGCTAGAAAGAGGTGCGTCCCCAGTGCCTCTCTTTGCTTCGCAGGAACGCTGCAGCAACCAAATTGCACGGCACTCTTGCACAGCAAAGAAGGAGCACCAGGAAGCAGCTCCTTTTGCAGCGCACTTCCACCACCCCAAAGCGCTAGCAACATCGCGGTGACGTCACAGCTGTGCCACCCCGTTTGAAGGTGGCGCAGATGCGACTTCACCAGTACGTGCGGCGTCTGGTGGGTGCGCTGCAGCTGTGGCGCCCTCGTCACGTGTGAGGGCTGCCGGTTGTGTGGGCATCAAATTTAGCCCATGGACCACATATTGAGAGTAGTGCCTCTACCCCAGATACCATCCTGTTTTTCGCCAGTTTAGAGCATCATAGAATCGTGGAGTTGGAAGAAACCACAAGGGCCATCCAGTCCAACTCCATTCTGACATGCAGGAACTCTCAATAAAAGTATCCCCGACAGATGGCCATTCAGCCTCTGTTTAAAAACCTCTAAGGAAGGAGACGCCACTACACTCCGAGGGAATGTGTTCCACTGTCAGACAGCCCTCACTGTCAGGAAGTTCCTCCTAATGTTGAGGTGGAATCTCTTTTCCTGTAGCTTGCATCCATTGTTCCGGGTTCTGTTCTCTGGAGCAGCAGAAAACAAGCTTGTTCCCTCCTCAATATGACATCCCTTGAAGTATTTAAACAGGGCTATCATATCACCTCTTAACCTTCTCCAGACTAAACATCCCCAGCTCCCTAAGTTGTTCCTCACAGGAGATGGTCTCCAGACCCTTCACCATTTTAGTCACCCTCCTTTGGACATATGGCTCCAGTTTCTCAATGTCCTTTTTGAATTGTGGTGCCCAGAACTGGACACAGTATTCCAGGTGTGGCCTGACCAAAGCAGAGAGAGAGAAAGAGAGAGAGGATGGTCACTGTTACAGTCTTCCAGGAGTGGTGAATCTCCTTTAAAACATAGCACAGCCACACACAGGTTGCTTCACCACCCCAGTTTTTAGAAACACATGAAAACTAGAAGTAAATCTCTAGCTACTTCTTGTTTCACTTTCCAAGAGATAACATAACCTTTAATGGCTTGGGGAGAGGGCAATAACTGGCATTTAAATACACAGAATTTGCCTATGCCTTGGTTAACAAAATAAATGATCCTTACATTCCATGTAGTGGCATTAATTTACATGACATTTTCAGGCAAGAAGGATCACATCTGAAAAGCAACATATACATGGAAAAGGCAAACAAAACAAACAAACAAAAAAACAATGAAAAAGGTCTCTACCCTAAAGAACTTTCTGTCCAAAATGTGTAGAAGAAAGCTTGGGATTAAAACTCAGATAAAGGAAGCAAAGGCCAGAAAGTAAAGCACACAAGTTTGCCTTGTTGGATTGATCTAGTCCAGGGGTAACCAACCTTTTTGACTCGCAGAGCCCTTTTTAGAATCAGTTTCTATAGTGGAGCCCCTAAGAGGCCTACAAGTTAATAGTGTTTAGGAGTACTGTAGTGTTGGAGTAAAGATATACAAATGAGCACCAGTTAGAACTGTCCAAGTCATCGTATTTCCCATATATATATATATATATATCATATTCTCCATCACCATACAGATGTCAGAGCTGGACAGCAATGAAAGCAGATAAGAAGAAAATCAACTAATTTGAGATGTGATGTTGAAGAAGAGTGTTGAGGGTACCATGGATGGCCAAAAAGACAAACAAATGGGCCCTTGGACAGATCATGCCTGAAATACCCCTAGAAGCCAAGGTTGAACAGAGGCTGTTGTCTTTTGACCACATCAAGAGAAGGCACGACTCATTAAAAAAGACAATAATACTAGGAAAGGTGGAGGAGTGCAGAAAGAGAGGAAGGCCACATGCCAAGTGGATGGGCTCCATCAGCCTGAATTTGCAGGACCCAAGCAGAACAATGGAGGACAAGGGGTCTTAGAGATGTCTTAAAGTCAGGATTGACTTGAGGGCAGCTAACGATAACACTTCTGCCTAAATACACTGGTCCCCCGGGTTACGAAATACCCAGGTTACGAAATTTTCGGGATACGAATAAATCCCATAGGGATTTATTGCTTCGGCTTACGAAGGTTTTTTCGGGTTACGAAAAAACCCCGGCGCTGTTTTAAATGGAGCCGCGGCGCAGCCGCGGCTTTTCCCCATTAGCGCCTATGGGCTATTCGGCTTACGAAGTATCCCGGGTTACGAAAGCGGCGGCGGAACGAATTAATTTCGTAACCCGGGGTACCAGGGTATTCTATAGCAGTGGTCCCCAAACTGTGCTCTTTAAGAGGTTTTGGACTTCAACTCCCAGAAGCCTCAGCCATGGTAGCTAATACTCTGGGATTCTGGGGACTGAAGTCCAAGTTTCCTTAAAGAGCACAGTTTGGGGACCATGGTTCTAAGGCCACCTGATCCCATCTGATCTTGACAGGTAAGCAGGGTCAGCCCTGGTTAGTAGTCGGATGGGAGACTGCCAGAGAATACCAGGTGCTGCAGGCTGTATTTCAGAGGAAGGAAGCAGCAAAACAACCTCTGAGTATTCCTTGCCAAAGAAAACCCTATGAAATTGGTGGGGTAAGTCAATGGGCTACTTGAAGGCACATAAACACACACATACTATATCTATGCATTTCATTTTTTTCCCTGCTGGTGCAGTACCTTCCATTTCTCCCTGATGGTTACAGTACTGTATGTGGAGAGATCCCCATGACAAAACTGAGGCTGTCGTACTTCGGACACATCATGAGAAGGGAGGACTCATTGGAAACAACGATAATACTGGGAAAGGTGGAGGAAAGTAGAAAGAGAGGAAGGCTGCATGCTAGATGGATGGACTCTATTAAAGAGCTGGCAAGTATGAGTTTAAATGAGTTGGACAGAGCAGTGGAGGATGGACTCTGTTAAGGAGGTCATGGGCAGGAACTGAGCAGAGCAGTGGAGGAGAGGGAGCCATGGAGCAATAGATGCAAACTGCAGGAAAAGAGATCCCACAGAAACATTAGCAGGAACTCATTAAGAGAGACTTAGGCAGCTGGGGATATTTAGTCTGGAGAAGAGAAGGTTAAGAGGTGATATGATAGCCCTGTTTAAAATTGAGGAGGGAGTGAGCTTCTTCTCTGCTGCTCCAGAGACTAGAACACGGAACAATGGATTCAAACTACAGAGAAAGACATTAGGAGGAACTTCCTGACAGAAAGGGCTGCTCAAGAGTGGGACACACTCCCTGGGAGAGTCTCCTCCTTTGGAGGTTTTAGAACAGAGGCTGGATGGTCATCTGTCAGGAGGACTGCTTTGATTGTGAGTTCCTGCATGGCAGGATGGGGATGGACTGGATGCCCTTGGAGGGGGGATCCAACTTCCAATTCTTATCATTCTACAGACTCACAGGGCTATCTATATCTTTGGATCCTATTAATAATAGGCTCAGGATCCCAGGGTTGCCAAAGGAAGAGACCCTGATCCACGTGGATGAAGAGGGAAGGGGAGCGCGCGCGCGGGAAAAAAGGTTCAGTCTGGTTTCCATGGAGACGGTGGAACGGGGGCGCGCGCTGAAGGGAGGGAGTGGGCGTGGCCAGCCCATGTGCCGAGGGGGCGGGGCCAAGCGGTTCCTCAGAAAGCGCCTCTGAAGGAAGGTTTTGGGGGAGCCGTCTTTTCCTCGCCGCCGTAACACTCACCGCGCTGCCTCCCCTCCCCCGAAGCCTGAGGGGAGGGAACCGCCTGGGGCGCCGAGCCTGCCCTTTAACCGTCGCCGCCAACGCCGCCTGGGAGACGGAGACAAGCGCCGCCGCCAGCAGGCGTGCCTCTCACGCGCGTGCGCCCCAAGTGCGTGCCAAATGACCCGGATGTACCGGGCTCTACGCTGAGAGTGTTAGCAGCAGCAGCACTAGTAGCCAGAGCGGCTGCTGTGGCGGCGGCGGCGCGTACTGCGCATGCTCAGCAACCAAACACATAAATAAACCACGCGTTTCTCTCTTTCGCCCCGAGGCTGAAAAGGGGAGGCGGGCGGGCAGGAAAAATGTCACAAGGAAGTTTTGGTTTTAGAAAAATCAAATTCAAAGGGCAAGATTATGTTTTTTTAATATATTCGATGGGGAAAATGATGTAAAAAAGGATATAGTTACATATATATATATATATATATATATATAGTATACTTTTTTACATCACACCTGCTACCTCACCCCTTTTAATATATATATATATATATATATATATATATATATATATATATATAGTGTAAGTTTATATAAACTTTATAAATATATATAAAGTAGGTGTGAGGTAGTAGGTCTGATGGAAAAAGATATATATATATATTACATCAGACCTACTAACTCAGCCCCTATATATATATATACACACACACACACATACACATATACTGTTAACAATACTATATATTACTCAGGAACAAACCCTTCTAGCGCACGGCCACACAGCCCAAAAAACCCAAAACCCTACTACATAATATTATATTCCTTCCCTGTAAGGAAACGCAAAGAAAACGCCTTCCTTCCCAGCCGCATGTGAATAAAATAAGTCAGGTGATTAAAATAAGATCTCAGCATTTTTTGTTTGGGATAATGTTTTGTTGTTGTTGTTTAAAAAGCATGGGTTGTATACATCTTTGCCAGAGCGACCGGGTGTCATGAGGGACATTCAAGAAAAACTGAGGGCGTGAAAGCTAAAAACAGTGACATAAATATGAATTCTTGCCAAACAAAAGCTAAAAGCACTATTGATATAAATTTGTGCCAAATAAAAGCTAAAAACACAGACACTGATATACATTCTTGCCAAATAAAAGCTGAAAACGCTGACACAAATTATGAATTCATGCCACATAAAAGCTAAAAATACTGATACAGACATAAGCCAAATAAAAGCCAAAAGCACGGTTTCCTTTCTTGCTGCTACTTGCAAAGACTCTACAGGGAGCCTATGGACGTTATCAGACAAGGGAAATTGGAAGTATAATCCAATGGCAATCCGAACGCAATCATGGGGTTTAATGTTATTGCGTGATAGACTACCACACGCAATTCTGGGCAATGGGAAGCCAGTTTGAACACAATTCACATTCACATAAATTCGCTGAACTAGTGAATTCACGTAAATGTGTTCTGGCCCCACTTTCTTTTCATTCAAAACTAAGAGAAATTCCTCACGTGTGGTAAAGTCCAAAGACTGTGAAGTCGAAGGCTTTTGTGTCTGGCACCCATAGTATTTTGTGGATTTTTTGGGCTATGAGGCCATGCTCTAGAAGAGTTTGTTCCTGAAGTTTTGCCAGCGTCTGTGGCTGGCATCTTCACTGGATGCTGGAATGGCTTGGTGAGCCCCACTGATTTCCATGCCAGCATTCCCTGAATAGTCCCACATAGTCTGAAAAACCCACAAAAAACAGTAGCAAAGACTGTTGCTTATGCAAAAAGCACAACATTTAAGTCTGGTTTGTACGAATAAATGTGGTTCTATGCAAAGGGCAGCCCTGAAGATGGTGGTGTTGGAAGGCAGTTGACTGCAGTCCTAGATGATGGTAAGGAATGCTGGGAGTTTTAGTCCAACGATACCTGGAGGGCTGCACACATCTTACACCTGCCTTAGATGCAATACTGATGAATAAATGGATTTGTTCCTGACTTGTTTATATACCTCTGGCCCTCGCCTGTTGCTTTAGGATCATGATTCCCATGGGAAACTTATGCCTTTAATAGCTGACTTTTAGGCAGAAAATCAACAGGTGGAGCCTTCCATGCTACAGTCACTGAGATACCGTAGCTACCCAGAAAGGATGTTGGCAAGCTGAAGCATGGCCAAAATGACGAAGAGTCTGGAAACCATGCCTTATGAGGAAAGACTTAGGGAGCTGGGGATGTTTAGCCTGGAAGGCTAAGAGGTGATATGATAGCCCTGTTTAAATATTTGAAGGGATGTCACATTGAGGATGAAGCAAGCTTGTTTTCTGCTGCTCCAGAGAACAGGATCCAGAACAATGGATTCAGACTACAGGAAAAGAGGTTCCACCTCAACATTAGGAAGAACATCCTGACAGTAAGAGCTGTTCAACAGTGGAACACACTCCCTCAGGTTGTGGTGAAGTCTCCTTGTTTGGAGGCTTTTAAACAGGGTCTGGATGGCCATCTGTCAGGGTTCTTTGATTGTGAGTTCCTGCATGGCAGGGGGGTTGGAGTGGGTGGCCCTTGGGTCTCTTCCAACTGCGATCCTATGATTCTAATTTCTGCCTGTGAGGCTACTGCTATGAAGCACAGGAGGCTGCCAGAAGGGAGAGAACACAGTGGCAGTCTTTAGTCAGCCCCTGAGAAAGCTGCCCTGTGAAGAACTTAAGAGAGTCTGAAAGGTAAGACTTGCTGGTTTAATATCACACAAAGGAGAGATAATACTGATTTCACTGGCTCAGCACAACTGCATTATCTTCAGATTTCTCTGCAAGCAGGTCCAAGATTCTGTAATGTACAATACAGCTTTGCAGTTTTCAATCAGAAAAGTCCCAACAGAGTACCTTTTCACTTCCTAACATTCTTATGATTGTTATTGTTGTGTGTTTATATAGCACCATCAATGTACATGGTGTTTTACAACAGAATAAAACATGTACAACTACACCCATATAAAGTAATAAAATTCAATAGTAAAAAAACATACTAAAATGCAATAGTAACATACAATAGTAAACTACAACACACAAAAAGCTACACAAACACAACTGCAAAACACTGAATAAAACAGATAATCAATTATAGTAAAAAAACAACAACAGAGCATTAATCTGAAATTCCAAAAGTTGTAGAAAACAAACAAAAAAAAGTATAGTTTGTTGTTGTGTGCCTTTAAGTCATTTCCAACTTAGGGCAACTCGAAAGCAAACTGCCCTAGGGTTTTCTTGGCAAGATTTGTTCCAAGGAGGTTTGCCTTGGCCTTTGTCTGAAGCTGAGAGAGTGTTACTGGCCCAAGCTCACCCAGTGAGTTTCTGCAGCCGGCTGAGGATTCGAACCCTGATCTCCAGAGTCATAGTCCAACACTCAAGCCACTGTGCCATTCTGGTGTACCTCATCTCTTGTATGGTACGGAAAGCATTAAAGCGGAGGAAAGAAAGACCCCCACATCAGTGGGAATTCTAGTGTTTCATATTAACTTTTTCACCTGAATGGTTGCTGTAGACAGGGAAGGGCAGACGTCGGCCTTGTGCTAAATGCTCGCTTCTCAACAATAAACAAAACTGGTATAAAAGGCAGTAAAAGAGATTTTAAAGGATCCTGACTTCAGGGATTTGTCTTAACTACAGGTCATATACAGTAGTTCTTCCACACAAAACCCCACCCATAGCTTACCCCAAGTTCTTAATTTCGGCAATAAAATGAGGACAGGAGGCCATTTCATGGTTGCTGTGGGAAGGGAGAAATCTGTGCTGACTTATCACAAATCACCCATCCTGGCTGACCTTTTTACTCACTTTCATGAAAAAGAGCCAAGACTAATGCAAGAAATTAAAATGGCAATAGGATGCATTGCCTCTCTGGGTAATATACTGTCTTGGTGAGGGTTGCCAGGTCTCCAGGCACAGGCTGAAGTTTCATTGAATTTCTGTGTTTATTAGGGTCTCCAGGCAGGAAGACAAATCTTAGGATGAGTATCACTAGAGGAATATTTTTTGCAATGTGGGTTGAAAGCAGGACTATGCAATGATGTTCTCCCAAGCTGTTCTTTTTCTAGCCAAGAAAACCCAGATTGCTTCTCTTGTAAACTGCAAGAGCAGCAGTGTACTGTATTCTTTAAATAAGTTGCAGAACCCCACCTGTCCTGAACTGAACTATTTAACATAACATTCACTGTAGTAAGACACCTAAACCAGAGGTTGGGAAGGCAAGTAGAGCACTCCTGGTGTTTTATTTTTCTAGATCTATATGTAGATTGCTACACTTAAGCTTGACTTCTTTCTTCCTTGTCCGATACCACTTGCTCTCTCATTCTGTGCCTGTCAGCTTATGGTGACCCCATGAATTTCATAGGCTTTTCTTAGGCAAAGAATACTCAGAGGTGGTTTTGCCAGTTCCTTCCTCTGAAATATAGCCTACAGCACCTGGTACTCATTGATGGTCTCCCATCGAAGTGCTAACCAGGACTGACCCTGCTTAGCTGCCACGATCAGATGGGACCTGATGTCTGTAGAGTATTTAAGCCATTTGCTGTTGTTGTTGTCTGTCTTCAAGCCATTTCTGAGTTACGGTCAACTTAAGGGTGAACCTTACCATGAGGTTTCTTGGCAAGGTTTCATCAGAGGGGGTTTGGCATTGCCATCATCTGAGGCTGAGAGAGTGTGACTTGCCCAAGGTCACCCAGTGTAAGCCATTAGCTTCTTTCTAACAGGAGCCAGGTAGCATACACATGATGGCTACCTGAGCAGACCACCTCCATCCAGAGATACAGAAGCCAGTTTATCCGATTCTAGTCCCTTTTGTCCTAGCTTGATGGATTTCCTTTTCCTCTTTCTATAGACATCTAGAGTAGCTACTCTGTCCTCTTTAATAGACCTGTGCTCACAGCACTAGCACACAGCTGGTATTACTTTGGGCCCTTGGTATCTGCTGAAGTTTTGTTTCGGGACCGCCCCATGAGTAGTAAAATCCATGGATGATGAAGTCTCATTAAATGCAATGACACAGTAAAATGGTGTCCCTTATATAAAATGTCAGGGTTTCCTTTCTGGAATATATATATTCCACAGATTCAGGCATCCATGGCTTGAAAATATTATATTATTCAGAGGGCTGGCTGTAATATCCTATATTCTTCCATTCACTGTGGCCATTATTTATCTAAAAGGGAATAGAAGGAAAAGTTGCCCTGCATCTATTAGCTGGTTCTCTTTTTATCTGAGAAAAGAGAGGGAAGACAGAAAAGAGAGAAAACCTTGGCTTCAGGATGCAAGATCTGAAAAAGTCAGGAACAGCAACTGCTCTAGAAAAAAAAGCCTTGTGCTGTACAGGATTAGCTGACAGTACTTTTATCCTTTTTAAAAAAGAAAGCACCATTAAGGTTTGATTAGTCAGTCTCTTTGATCCCTGCAAGTTCGTCTTCCTCTCTGATATGCACAGCAATCTGAAAGTTGTTCCATGGGGACTTTTTTTTTGCTTTGTACAGTTTCCCCCCCCCACATTTAATGAGAGCTGTTGCAGCTTGGCATTCCCTTGGTTCAGACCTCACTCTAGCTGTGAGCTTTCTAGGTGGGCTTAGAGCAAGCCCCCGGATCCCTTCAGTGCCAGTTTTCCAACTGCAAAAATAGCATTCTAAGGGTCACTTGTCTCTCCAGAGGTGTTGGGAGATGAAACTATCTTTAGCAGCAAAGATGCGGGTCAGGAATGGCTGGAGTTCACAAAAGTTTACACGCCAAGTAAAACCTTTGTTGTTGCTGTGGCTGTGTGCCTTCAAGTCATTTCTGACTTATGGCAACCTTAAGGCGAACCGAACCTATCATGGGGTTTTCTTGGCAAGTTTCTTCAGAGGAGATTTGCCATTGTCTTTCCCTGAGGGTGAGACTCTGTGACTTGCCCAAGGTCACCCAATGGGTTTTATGGCTGAGCTTGGAATCAAACCCTGGTCTCCAGAGTTGTAGTCCGATTATCAAAGTACTCCACCATACCGGCTCAGTACTAGTCTTTAAAGTGCCAGAAGACACTCTTTTGCAACAGACATTGTCTTTTATATTTTATTTTATGTATTGATTTGAGTAACATCTCACCTTCTCCCCAAAATGGGATGGCAGGTAGCTCACAAGATGAGAAACAGCTACAGTGGACCCCTGATATCCACTGTGTTTGGGATCCAGTACCCACCATGGACACCCAGATCCATAGATGCTCAAGTCCCATTAAATACAATGGCACATTAAAATCATGTCCCTTATATAAAATGGTAAAATCAAGGTTTGCTTTTTCGAATTTATATATTTTAAAAATATTTTCCAGCCATGGATGGTTGAATCTGTAGATGAAAAATCTGTGGATTCAGAGGTTTGACTGTACATATAAGAAGCACCCAAAGGGTATTTTGTTAAAACACAATTAAACAGTTAATAATACCCCAGCGGAAAGGATCAAAATTCAAAATGACCTGAATAGACTAGAAAGCTGGGCCAAAGCTAACAAAATGAGATTCAACATGGAGAAATGTAAGGTACTGCACTTAGGACAGAGAAATAAAATGCATAGATATAGGATGGGGGACACCTGGCTGAATGAAACTACATGTGAAAGGGATCTAGGAGTCCAAGTAGACCACAAATTGAACATGAGTCAACAGTGTGATGCGGCAGCCAAAAAGGCCAATGCAATTCCAGGCTGCATCAATAAAAGTATAGTGTCTAGATCAAGAGAAGTAATAGTGCCACTCTATTCTGCTCTGGTCAGGCCCCACCTGGAATATTGTGTCCAGTTCTGGGCGCCACAATTCAAAAAAGACATTGAGAAACTGGAGCGTGTCCAAAGGAGGGTGACTAAAATGGTGAAAGGTCTGGAAACCATGCCCTATGAGGAACGACTTAGGGAGCTGGGGATGTTTAGCCTGGAGAAAAGAAGGTTAAGAGGTGATATGATAGCCCTGTTCAAATATTTGAAGGGATGTCATATTGAGGAGGGAGCAAGCTTGTTTTCTGCTGCTCCAGAGACTAGGACCCGAAGCAATGGATGCAAACTGCAGGAAAAGAGATTCCACCTCAATATTAGGAGGAACTTCCTGACAGTAAGGGCTGTTCGACAGTGGAACAAACTCCCTCGGAGTGTAGTGGAGTCTCCTTCCTTGGAGGTCTTCAAGCAGAGGCTGGATGGCCATCTGTCGGGGATGCTTTGATCTGGATTTCCTGCATGGCAGGGGGTTGGACTAGATGGCCCCTGTGGTCTCTTCCAACTCCATGATTCTATGATTCTATGATTCTATGAAAAGAGATTCTACCTCAACATTAGGAGTAACTTCCTGACAGTAAGGGCTGTTCGACAGTGGAATACACTCCCTTGGAGTGTAGTGGAGTCTCCTTCTTTGGAGGTCTTTAAGCAGAGGCTGGATAGCCATCTGTCAGGGATGCTTTGATTGAGAGTTCCTGCATGGTAGGGGGTTGGACTGGATGGCCCTTGCGGTCTCTTCCACCTCTACGATTCTATGATTCTATGAACACATTCCAGTCAGCCTTCTGAATCCATGGACTCTGCATCTATGGAGTCAACCATCCACGGCTTGAAAATATTCAAACTATACAAATTTCAAAAAACAAACTTTGATTATGCCATTTTATGTAAGGGTCACCATTTTACTACACCATTGTCTACAGTGGGACTTGAACATCCACAGATTTTCGTATCCCTGAGGGGGCAGAGGTCCTGGAATCAAATCTCAGTGGATACCAAGGGCCCAATGTATAGCATTACGGCACAACTGAATTAAAAAGACCCTTCACAGCCAGTCAGTTGGCAAAAACCTGCTAGAATAAACTGGGTTTTGGTCCCTAGCAGCAGGGCAAGGAAGTGTGAACCAGATTAGCCATCCTTGGAAGGAATTCCCATAGCTTGGGAGCAGCCATCAAAAACTGCTATTTAAAGAGCGCTGGAAACCTTTTGGCTGTGAGAGCCAGTGCGGTGTAGTGGTCTAAGTACTGGACTAGGACTTTGGAGTCCAAGGTTTGAACACTGGTTCGGCCGTGCAAACCCATTGGGTGCCCTTGAGTAAGTCTCACTGTCTAAGCCTCAGAGGATGGCAATGGCAAATGCCCTCTGAAGAAACTTGCCAAGAAAACCCCATGATAATACCCATACTATTGCAGAGGCAAAGCACGGAAGAGGCGGCAGCAGAGGTGCCAACGGCGACAGAGCAGCAGCTTCAGCATCGGCAGCCATGGTGGAGAGCGACCGGGACATAGTGACGGTGCTGCGCAAGAAGGGCCCCAGCACGGCCCAGGCCAAGTCCAAGCAGGCAGTCCTGGCTGCTCAGAGAAGAGGCAAAGATGTAGAGCCCTCCAAGAAATGGGCGGCCGGCCAAAACAAGCAGCACTCGATCACCAAGAACACGGCCAAGCTGGACCGGGAGATTGCCATAAATTGGAAGCTACTTGAAGGCACACAGGAGCAGCAGCAAAACTCTTCTTTGCTTGGGATTTCATCCCTCAAAGCACATTTTTCAGATCACACTAGGCGATTATCACCCACAAGGGTAGATCATTATCGGAAAATTGTAAACCTGTGGGCATGTTGCTGTTTTTGTGTGCCTTCAAGTCACCTCTGACTTATGGTGCCCCTAAGGTGAACCTATCATAGGGTTTTCTTGGCATACTTCTTTAGAGCATGTTTGCCATTGCCACCCTCTATTTCTGAAATAGTGCCAAGCTATGACAGGGTTTTCTTGGCAGAATTTGTTCAGAGGGGATACATTTTTGCCTTCCTTTGCAGCTGGGAGAGTGTGGCTTGCCCAAGATTAGCAGTAGGTTTCCATGAGGGAGCAAGGATTCAACCCCTGGTCTCCATACTCACAGTCCAATGCTCAAACCACTACACCTAGTTTTGCATGCCTCATTTTGAAAGCAAAACCAAAAGGGATGGGATCGTCCTCCTTTGCCAACACGGTTGCAAGAAGTTCCTTTTGTGGCATAGTTTTAGCACAGCAAGGATCTCGCTTACTTCTCTTCTTCACCAGAACAGAGGGGAAGTAGGTGCTTCTGTGTCACGAAACCAGGAGATTGATGATTCTGGGTATTAATCGACAGTGAGTTATTTCCCATTAGGTCTGTCAACTGGTTAGCTAAACTTTTTCTTTTAACTAACATTACAGTGTTATAACATATTTTCCTTTCAGCGGTATTATTTTTAAAGAAAAGTATGTTTACTAATTAAAAGGTTGATCAAAAAAACCAACAGGATTGTATAGTGGTATCACTTGGTGTCCCCTGGGGTTTTGGTGCCAGGACCACCACCACCACATAGATATCAAAATCCATGGATGCTTAAGTTCCATTAAATACAATGGAGAGTAAAATGGTGTCCCTTATAAAATGGCAGAAATCAAGGTTTGCTTTTGGGAATTTATATACTTTTTGAATATTTTCAAGTTGTGGTTGCTTGAATCTGTGAATAAGTAATCCATGGGTATGGAGGACCGAAGGTACAAGGTTTAAATCCCTGCTTGACCCTGGAAACCCGCAAGGTGACCAAATGCATCTGAGGAAGTAGACTTAATTCTACGAAGTTTCGTGCTGCCAACTTCTTTCTTTCAGTTAGTCTCAATAGTGTGATAAGATCTCTCTACAAAGTGAACCTGGGAAAGTTACACTCTCTCAGTGTCAGAGGAAAGAAAAGGAACACTCCCTCTGAACAAATCTTGCCAGGAAACCCTGTGATAATCACCATAGGTCAGAAATGACTTGAAGGTATACAACAACAAACAAAAAAATTGCTTCTAGCCAGAAGGTAGATGCAAAGCAGAGTGGAGGATGAGCCCTTGTGCCTCAAGGGTTGGGGAGGGAGAAGATACCTACGGTAAGTAAATCCAGAGATAGATAGACACACACAGAGAGAGAGAAAGAGCGAAAGTGAGAGTCTTTGCAAGCTACAGCAACAAATCACTTAATCCTTGCAAACTGCAGCAAACTACTGCTCTTATATCTGAACTTATTTGCCCACAGCCTTTCCTTTTTGCCTGTTCCTGAGCAAAATATGAGACTTAGGGCCAGGTCTTGAGATCAGGCAACCTTATACATCAGTGATATGAAAGTGACATAACTTATTAATGCAGATAAACCTTTAGGATATTCATCCACAGGTTATATGAGGATATTCATCCACAGGTAATAATATATAATATATTAATAATATGATAATATATGTTAATTCATCACAGGGTCGCCATGGGTCGAGATCCACTCGAGAGCAGCTAACAACAACAAACGCTATACCTTAGATCCAAAAGATACACTACAGTATATATATATATATATGTATGTATATATATATATATATATATATATATATATATATATATATATGAGGGCCTCCTTGGTGGCTCCTCTGAGATTTTGGAACTCCCCTTTTAGAGAGGCTAGTTGGTGTCCTAGATTCATAGGGCAAGTCACATTCTCTCAGGAAGGCAAAAACAACCCCTCCCAAAAAAAACAAATCTTGCTAAAAAAAAACACCATGATAGGTTTGCCTAAGGGTCGCCATACTTTGGGAATGACTTGAAGGCACACAACAATAACAGCAGCAAATGAAAACTAACCTGTTCTGACAGCCATTTGTCTTGTTGTGTATCTTCCAGTCATTTTCAACTTATGTCGACCTTAAGGCAAAGCTGTCATGGGGTTTTCTTCACAAGTTTCTTCAGAGGGGATTTGCCATGGCCATCCTCTGAGGCTGAGAGAGTGTGACTTGACCAGGGGTTATCCAGTGGGTTTACATGGCAGAGCTGGGATCTGAACCCTGGTCTCCAGAGTCCTAGTCCAGCACTCAAACCATTCCACCACACTGGCTCTCTAACAGGCATTTAGGAAGGGCTCTTAACAAAGTTCTGTTTTACTTAATTTGCTCATTTGCCTTTTCAGTTTATTTATTCTAAAGGTGTTTAATTGCACAGACAGTCCAAACTGCATTTTAACAATATCTTCTTGGAAATGCTTATATCTCTCCTTGCTTTAATTTTTAAAAACAACCCCTTAAGTTCCAGTTTTTATGGAAAGGCAGGGGATAAACAAATGCATATATAATTATGGTGATAATTAAGCAACAGCCAGGACAGAAGGGGAAGAGAAGCAGTCAGAGGTTCATATAATTGGCTTCAAAGTTATCTGGATAACTTCATGGTGGTGGCATAGAACCTTTGAGGTTTTATCACAGTACTCTGTTATAGTGCTATTGTTCTACTTTAACTGCCATGGCAACATTCTGTGGAATTTGGGGCTTTGTAGTTTATTGAGTCTTTAGAGCTCTTCGGCTAAGAATTATAAATGCCTCTCTCTAAACTGCAAATCCCAGGATTCCTTACTATGTTGCCATGACAGTTAAATAGCACTACAACAGCATAGTATGATGGGGCTCATTGTTACCATCTAAGACACTGTGGCTGCATCCGCACTGCAGAAATAATCCATTTTGACAACACTTTCGCTGCCCTGATTCAATGCTATGGTATTCTGGGAGTTGTAGTTTTCTGAGACATTTAGCCTTTTCTGTCAAACTGCTCTGGAGCCACAAGAAACTACAATTCCCAGAATTTGAGACATGGTAGTTAAAGTGGTGTCAAACTGGATTATTTCTGTTGTGCGGATGCAGCCTATGGGGCAGGTTTTGTTCTTCTTTTCTTTAAGACTAGGGGAGTGCATTTAAGACCAAAGAGGGAGACTTTTCAGTAACAAGGCTTTGAACCAAGAGAATGTCACATTTGCATTAAAACTGGAAGTGATGGGGCTAGTTATTAGCAATGAAGCCTCATACAGTAAAAAAGAAAAGGGGAAAGAAACCCACAGGGAACTTGTGTCACAAGCCAACCGGGGAGAAAAACTTCCTGTTCAACTGCTCTGGAAAAAACGAGAACATACTTCCCCCTTGGGGTGTGGGACACGTCTTGAATTTTAAAAGATTGTTCCATTTGGAAACAACAGAGATGGAATAGCTGAGAGGGTTTTGCAAAACCTTACTGAGTCTGAGCAGGATCTACAGATGAGTTCAGGCTGGGATACTGCATGGACTGCACACCTAATTCCCTCCCTTGCCAGGACTGCATAAAACATCTGACTCTGACTTGCTCCTGTGCCTTGACCTAAATAATTAAAGATATAAAACAGATCTGGCACCGGATTGGAGCAAACCCTGCAATGGAACTTAGAAGGGTTACTTTTCAAGACTACAAACTCCAAGAACCCACCAACCAGCATATCCACACTGCCAAGGTCTGATTTACAATATCCATGTGCTTTCTCCTGGGCTGCATCCACTCTGCAGAAATAATCTGGTTTGACATCACGTTCACTGCCATGGCTCAAGGCTGTGGAATTCTGAGAAGTGTAGTTGGTTGTGGCACCAGAGCTTTGCTACAACTAACTGCAATTCCCACAAATTCCACAGCATCAAGCCATGGCAATGAAAGTGGTGTCCAACCTGATTATTTCTGCAGTGTGGGTGGACTCCTAAGATGCCTTCCTATCTGAGAGCCAGCGTGGCGTAGTGGTTTGAGCATTGGACTCAGCCATGGAAATCCACTGGGTGAGGTTGGGCAAGTCACACTCTTTCAGCTTTAGAGGGTGGCAATGGCAAGCATACTCTGAAGAAACATGCCAAAGTTCACCTTAGGGTTGCCATAAGTTGGAAATGACTTGAAGGCACCAACAACAACCTGTGTCTGTGATTTTACCTGACTGGGATGGTAAGATCAATGGGTGCGTCACAAATATAGAAACCAAGGGAGGTGTCCAGTATATGCATGTTGTGTGCCTTCAAGTCGTTTCCAATTTATGGCCATCCTACTGTGAACCTATCATGGAGTTTTCTTGGCAAGATTTGGCCAGGGAAGGTTTGCCATTGCCTTCTGAGGTTGAGAGAGTATAACTTGCCCAAGCTCACCCAGTGGGTTTCTTGGTTAAGTGGGAATCCAATGGTGGTCTCTAGAGATATAGCCCAGCACTTAAAGCACTATACTGTACCACACTGGCTTCCAGAGACAGGACTAAACTTGTTTCACTTTCTCCTACATATACAGTATAAATATTTTGAAATTAATGTTTGTTTTCTCCTACACTTCTACCCTCATTTGCAATTTTGGGTTTTACTTAAAATTCAAACAACAACAACAACAATTAAAATATCATCATCATCTTGTTTTTTCTCCAAAATTGGGACTGAAAGCGGTTTACAATTTAAAAGAACAATACAACTAAAATCATACCAAAGTGAGCATAAAAAAAATGAAACTGTTATGGTACTAAAACACATCACTCATTAAAAGAATACAATGCAATTAAAGAAAAATAAAAGGGCATAAAAAGAGTACAATTACAACAGTATAACACCCCCATAAATGTCATTTATGTCAAATAAATGATATCAGTAGGAGAAGGACCCATCCCTAGAACTCAGGTTTTGGATGGAAAACCTTAGGGCCTGGGGTGACCCAGAACTGGCAACCCTAGATCAGAGAGTGATCGACAGGGTGGCCCTCCAGATGTTAGTTCACAATTCCCATCACCTAATGATGAGGGCTGATGGTAGTTGCAATCCAACATTTGGAAGACTGCGCTTTTCCCAACTCTGATTTACACTCATGCACTAGAGAGCCAGTGTGGTGCTGTGGTTTGAGTGTTGGATTAGAACACTAGGACACCAGGATTCGATTCCCAGCTTGGTCACATAAACATACCGTGTGACCTTGGGCAAGTCATACTCTCTCAGCTTCAGAGGATGGCAATGGCAACCCCCCTCTGAAGAAACTTGCCAAGAAATCCCTATGATAGGCCCCCCTTAGGGTCGCCATAATTTGGAAACGACTTGAAGGCATACAACAAGAACATGAGTTATATACCATAGAAAAAATATTAATTTGCATGATCTTGTGAACAAGGGCCTCAGCCAGCCTCAAATCTACCCAGAGTGAGCAAATTCAAATACAGTAGTTGGTCTCACATGGTAACTGGTCTTACAGAGTATCTGGTGAGAGTAAAGCTTTCAGCTGACATGTTCCCCTCTCCAACCTACAGAACACCCACAGAACATTTATTTTTACCAAGAACACAGTTGCTTGTTATCTTGCCCTTTGACCCAAGACTCTCAAGGAGGAGCAAACTTGTTGAAAACCTTCAGCAGTAATGACAACACTGCACAGACTGTAAATTGCGAAAAGCAAATGCCAGTTAGGCAGATCTTTAAGAGATCATCATGGGAAGGACCAGGTGAACAGAAAAAGTCATCTGTCATCACAAGTAAAACTTTAAGGCTGGAACCAAGTGAGATTCTTCAGAGAGACTTACAAAATGCTCTGCTCTGTAACCACAATAAACTACAGTCTCCAGAATTCCACAGCACTGAGCCATGGCAGTTAAAATGGTGCCAAACAAGATTATTTCTGCAGTGCGGATGCACCCATTGTTGATTGAGTAAAATGACCAATGTATTTGAGTGAACAAAATGATAACCTGAGATTATTTATATAACTTTTAAGCAGGGGAGGAAGTTGTCAAAATATTTAAAATATTTTGTACACCTTGATTCATAGAATCAGAATATAGAATTAGAAGAGACCATAAGGCCCACCCAGTCCAACCCGTGCCATGCAAGTACAAACCATCAAAGCAATACAAACACACAGTCAAAGCAATAGGAATACACAATCAAAGCACAAAGACAGATGGCCATCCAGCCTTTGCTTAAAAAATTTCAAAGAAGGAGACTCCACCACCCTCCAAGGGAGAGTCTTCCACTGTCAAATAGCCCTTACCATCAGGATGTTTTTCCTAATGTTTAGTTGGGATCTCTTTTCCTGTAGTTTGCATCCATTACTCCATGTCCTAGTCTCTGGAGCAGCAGAAAATAAGTTTGCTCCTTCCTCAGTATGACATCCTTTCAAATAATCCCTTCAGTCATTAATAAAACAGGAAACTGTAGCCAAAAAAATCAGAAGATGGCAAGGATTTGGAAGGTCAGCTATGAAGGAACTACTGTATATACTCGACTATAAATCGACCTCATATATAAGTCAAGGTCAGATTTTGGGACCAAAATTATGGGTTTCGATATGGTTTTTGATAAGCTGAGTTTAAAATTTAGAGGCATGGAACAAAGGATCTAAGGAATGAAGCAAAGGAAAACAATGTCAAAGAACTTGCAAAATTCAGGTAGACATCACTGTTTGTGCTTGCAGTCAAAGCTGCCTTAACAGCAGCAACTTCAACATAAAGAGGCCATCTTAAATTACAAGAAAAGGGATTCCACCAAAATATTGGGATGAAGAACTATTTTTACTCTAGGAGCTGTTTGACAGTGGAATAGACTGCCTTGGATGGTGGTGGACTCTCCACCTTTAAACAGAGGTTGAATGGAGATCTTTCACGGGGTGCTTTAGCTGGTCTAGATAGCCCTTGTGATCCCTTCCATCTCTAAGGCTGTTGCCTCACTGCAGAAATAAAGCAGTTTGACACTATATTTTTTGTGAGGTTTGGAGGCTATGTGACCATATTCTGGAAGAGTTTATTTTGCCAGCAGCTGTGGCTCACACCTTCAGAGAATGCTGGCACAGGAGTGAGATTGTAAACCTGAGGGCAGGGAACCGTCTGTTATCCCCTCTGTAGTAAGCCACCCAGATTCCCAGTGACTGGGCGGCATATAAATAAATCCTATTATTATTATTATTATTATTATTATTATTATTATTATTATTATTATTAT
>NC_056525.1:237853228-237882378 GCF_019175285.1 Sceloporus undulatus
AATATACTGTGTGACCCTTGGTTGAGAGGGAGTGATTTACATGTTAAGCTCTGTGTTGGTCTGTTGTTGAATGGCAAGGCCTTGGGGTGTCTGTTTAATTAGTGATCATTGTCTGCTGGGAAAACCCCTGACCCTGGGTGGTTTTCATTTACACTTGCTGGGTCTTGATTTTGGTGTTTTTCAGGACAGGTAGCCAAAGTTTGTTTACTTTAAGGGTTTCTTCTTTCCTGTTAAAGTTGTCCAAGTGTTTGTGGATTTCAATGGCTTCCCTGTGCATTCTGACCTGATAGGTGTTGGCATGGTCCAGAATGTCAGTGTTTTCAAACAGCATTTTATGCCCAAATGGTTTATAATGTGTTCTGCTACTGCTGATTTTTCTGTCTGACCCAGTCTGCATTGTCTCTTGTGTTCCTTGATTCGTGTTCAAACACTGCGTTTGGTGGTCCCTATTTAGACTTGTCCACAACCGCACTGTATGCAGTAAACTCCTGCAGCTGTGAAAGGGTCTCTTTTGTACTTCGCTAAGGGCAGCATTTGCTGGATTTTCTTGGTCGGTTTGTAAACCATTTGAAGGTTGTGTTTCCTCACCAGTTTCCCTATTCTGTCTGTGCCTCCTTTGATGTGTGGTAAAAATACCTTCCCTTTGGGTGAGTGGTTGTCTTCACTCCTATGGGTTTTTCTGGGTCTGGTAGCCCTTCTGATGTCTGACTTTCCCTGCTGTAACTTAATGCTGTGGTATTCTGGGATTTGTAGTTTGTTATGGCACCAGAGCTCTCTGACAGAGAAGCTGAAATATCTCACAAAATCACATATCCCAGAGTTGCATAGCATTGAGTCATGGCAGTTAAAGTGGTATCAAATTGCATTATTTCTGCAGTGTGGCAGCAGCCTGGGATTCTGGGATTCTCAGAAGCCCTGAAGCCAAAGCCAGTGTCCTCCTTTAAGCAAGCCCCTTTCAAGCTCAGCAGAGAATGAAAACCACAAGATGTTTTAGTCCATAACAGATGTAGAATTGAGATAAGCCAGCTGACAAGGCCGGAAAGTCTTGGGTCCAGCATCTGCTCTGACATAAGGGGATAATCTCCTTTTATTTGAAGGAAATCTAACCAGCTCAGTCTACAGTTAAGTGGCCTGGCATGTGGCAGCTACAAATACTCAGATGATTACAACCAGCTTCGGAGAACACACACAACCAGAGAGCAAAATGTATGGGCTGCAACCCTGTGAAAGAGTTATGTACAACCAAATGTAGTGTAGTAACTTGGGAGTTATTCCTCATGGGTAGGGTGTGTGCCCCACTCATGGGAAGTTGAATCATACCCTAAACCAGGCCAATTTGTTTAACATATGCATGCAGAAAATCTCATGAATGGCTCTCAGTCTCCCTGAAAATACCAACACAGTCATAACAAATACAGTGGACCCTTAAAATCCTCTGAGGTTTGGTCCAGGACCCTCTGTGGATACCAACATCCATGGATGCTCAAGTCCCATTAAATACAATGGCACAGTAAATTGGTGTCCCTAATATAAAATGGCAAAATCAAGGTTTGTCGTTATTATCATGAATGTGAAAGCTGACCAGGCTAATATTTGTACTTTTCTATATTTCAATAAGGTTTGCTTTTTGGAACGTACAGCTGACCCTCCTTATCCACGGATTTTTCATCCATGGATTCAAGCATCCATGACTTGAAAATATTTTTTAAAAGTATAAATTCCAAATAGCAAACCTTGATTTTGCCATTTTATATAGGGACACCATTTTGCTATGCCATTGCATTTAATGGGACTTGATCATTCCCGGATTTTGTTATCCACAGGGGGTCCTGGAACCAAATCCCAGCGGATAACAAGGACCCACTGTATATCTTTTAAAACATTTTAGGCCGTGGATGGTTGAATTTGTGGATAAAGAATCCATGGATATAAAGGGCCAGCTGTAAATAGCTAAGAATCTGTAGTCCATTCATGGGACAGCTGCTTCAGTATGACTGACAGTAGGGCCAGCCCTGGTTCATGTATACAATGAAAGTACAGTTGGCCTTCTGTATGCATGGATTCTGCTTTCACGGATTCAAAAATATTCACACCCCAAAATATTTCCAAAAAGCATACCTCAATATTGCCAGTTTATATAACAGATGACATGTTATATAATGGGATGTGAGCATCCACAGATTTTGGTATCCACAGGACGTCCTGAAACCAAATCACAGTAGATACCAAGGGCCCACTATAATGTGGCAAGTAACAGGTAAGTTCAGGGATACCACTGAAGAAGCTGCCTGCTCCAGTTATCATGGGCAAGCCTGGCAGTGCTGAACAGGAATATAAAAACACACCCCAAGTTTATGCAACTATGACACCCCAAACACACCCAGTTTTGTCTAATTTCAGAAGCTAAGCAGTTTAGGCTCAGGTAAGGAAACCATCAGGAAATAGCAGGGAGGAATAAGGTAGTTCCTGTTTTTCTAATTCATCATGAAACCACCAGCAGGGGGAAAACCAAACTAGCAGGTGTGAACATGCACATTTGTCCAATGTTGGTACTGCCATACCATCCTGGACATCCCAATCTCATCTGATTTCAGAAGCTAGGAACGGTTGAGCCTGTTTAGGATCTGAATGGGAGATCACCAGGGAATACCAGGGATCTCCAAGTAGGGCCAGGGAAGATTCCTATCTGAAACCATAGGTAGACCAGTGGTTTGACTCATCAGACAGTTTTTAAAAGATGTTTCTTTGCAGTACATAGGGGGTTTCAGAGCCATCATCCAAAAACAGCCATAAATGATCCAGAGGAGACGCCGGAGTTGAAGGCATATAACCAAAACAACAACAACAACAACAAACACAAATTTTTATAGCTCTCCTTTTTTAAAAACCAGAGAAATGCATTTCTCCAGGCAAACTGTCACAAAAATACAGGGCCACCAAAGAAAAGTCTCTGACCCTCTCTAATTTAATGGTGACAGGTCTCACCATCAAAACAGAACATGGCCTCAGTTGCTAATCTTAAATTTTGTGCAAGGGGATATGGATGTCCTCCTTTTCCAGGACATGTCCTTCATTTCAGTCTTCTGTCCAGGAGGAATTTAAAAAAATCTTCCATTTTGAGCATGACTAAGAAGCATTCATTTATATTTTTTATGAGTGCTTCTAGCTTTTCTTTGGTCATGTCCTACATTTTTCTCAAAAGGACTACATTTTGCAGTGCCTTTGCAGTTAGAGTATCTGGTATGGATGAAGCTGAGAACAAACCTTAACAGAAGAAGAGCAACATCATCATCTTACTGCTGAGAAAGTACTATCTCCAAATGCAGAAGTATGACAGTAACCGAAACCTTCACAAGGCTCTGCCTGAGCCATCTTGCAAGACTTTTAAGCAAGGTTATTTCTCAGATCGGCACTTCAAGTTTGTAGGAAGCCTCCAAGATTTAGACATAAAGGGCTGATTATCTGGACTACCAAACATTTCACCCACATTAATTTATGGTAGTTTCTCTTTCTAGGAAAGAGATATTTCCATGTTATGAGACTTAACTATACCTGGGTGTTCTTATTTAAAGGAGGTAATGAAGTTTTTTGTCTAAACAAAGTATGGGACTCCCTTGTTGCAACAAATCCACTGAGTGCCGGCCCATTTCTGGACACAAATTCAAAGTACTGGTTGTGACCTATAAAGTCCTTTACAGCTCAGGTCCAGGTTATCTGGAGGACTGTTTTCCTCCATATGGTCCTGGACGTGTCTTGAGATTGTCCAACAAGGCCCTTGTCGCTGATCCACCATTCTCCTTGATATCTCTGATAGGAAAAGGAAGAGGGCCTTCTTGGAGCTCCCATCTCAGATAGGTTAGACTTGCACTCTCCTTGTTATCTTTCTGCAGGCAGTTGAAGACATTTTTGTTTCAGGTGCCCTGAGTCAGCTTGTGGTTTGAGCTTTGGACTACGACTCTGGAAACCAGGGTCAATTCCCAGTTCAGACATAAAACCCATTGGGTGACCTTGGGCAAGTCACACAATCTCAGCCTCACAGTATGGCAATGACAAACCTCCTCTGAATAAATCTTGCCAAGAAACCGCCGTGATAGGTTTGCCTTAGGGTTACCATAAGTTGGAAATGACTTGAAGGCACACAGCAGCAACAGCTACAAGACCTTTGAAGACCAACTGGACAAGGGGTATGGGCTTTGCATCTTGTGCATCTTGTGCATCATTTGTCATTTTCTTTTTAATGGTTATGTTTTGAATTTAAATGTAGTAATAGTTTAACAATAATTTTTATGTCAGGTGAATCTTTTAACTATGTTTGTTTTGAGCTCTGAAGGCAAGGGGAAAGATAGGTATAAATAAATGTTATAAACAATAACAACGTTCTGACTGCTCTGTCCTCGACATTGGTGCTATTCAAAATAGTCGCCCCAGACTGTTCCCTGAGCCATTGGCTCCTGATCCCTGATGGTTTTCCGGGGGGGGGGGGGGGGGAGGCAATAACTGTACCCAATGGACAAAAATTTAGTGCCAGTTCTTTCATATAGGAAAATAATCAATGTCAGTCCCCCACACTGGACAACTTCATGCCTTTCTTCCATGATGCTTCCCAAGCTTGGTCACAAAAGGTTTCTGTTCAGACAACCTTGCTAACGAAAGGACAGGCATAGAAACTAATACACACACCCTACACACTATGTGCAATTGCATCTGCAGCCTATTTCCTTTCCTTCTCCCTGCCACATTAGCAGACAACACAATCCAACAAGCAAGCAATGCAACAAATCCCAAATTCTCCTGGAATTGTTTTCAGTTTATTTGGTCGGAGGGAACCCTTCCCAACAACATCTTGACAAACTGCTGTGACTCTAACACAGTAGTACCCACACTTTGGTCCTCCAGGTGTTTTGGATTTCAGTTCGCAAAAGTCTCAGCCAGATTGGCTAACAGGCAGGAATTCTGGGAGCAGAAATCCAAAACATCAGGTGGATCAAAGTTTGAGAACCATTGCAACATCATCATATTTTTTTTTCTTCCTTTCTTGCTTTTTAACACCTCTTCCTGATGAAGAAACTGATGGAGCTTTGAAAGCTTGCAACATGTATTTTTTTGTGCATTTTGGCTGGTCCCATAAAAGTATCACTGTCTTGTGGATTTTGAACTTAATGTATGAAGAATTGGAATAACAAGTTTTTTTAAAGAGCAATATCACTTGGTGATAAGAAGTGAAAAGAAGAGTGAACTGAGATGAGGTTGCTTCTGTAGAATTGCAGAAATAATGCAGTTTAACACTACTTTAAGTGCCACTATTCTAGTCTATGGAATCCAAGGACTTGTAGTTTTATAAGATCTGTAGCGTGGCACAGTGGTTAGAGCATTCCATAACAGCACTGGAGATCAGGATTCAATTCCTGGCTCAGGCATGAAACCCACAGGGTGATCTCTGGCAAGTCACATGCTCTCAGCTTCAGGAGAAGGCAAAGGCAAACCCATTCTGAACAATTCTGCCAAGAAACCCCCACAATAGGGTCGCCTTTGGGTCGCCATAAGTTGGAAATGACTTGAAGACACACAGCAACAACAAGCCTCCTCTACCAAAGAGTGCTGGTGCCTCACAAAACTACAAATCTCAAGATTCTATAGGATGAAGTTAGAGTAGTTCAAGTGGTGTCAGACTGCATCATTTCTACAGTGTAAATGCAGCCATGGAGAGCCAGTGTAGTATAGTGGTATGAGTGTTACATTAGGTATGAAGCCTTGCCCAGCATGGAAACCCACTGAATGCCCTTGGGCAAATCACCCTGCCTCTGAGAAATGCATGGATAAACCCCCTCTGAACAAATTCTGCCCCCAAAAAACTTGTTATAGGTCCTCCTTGGAGTAACCATATGAGAACCAGCATGGTATAATGGTTTGAGTCTTGGACTATGACTTGAGATCAGAGTTTGATTCCCACTCGAGCATAAAAACCCACTGAGTGATCTTGGGCAAGTCACATTCTCTCAGCCTCAGGGGATGGCAAGTGCCCTCTGAAAAAAACTTGCCAAGAAAACCCTATGGGCCACCATAAGTCAGAAATGACCTGAAGGCACCCAGCAAGAAGACACAACCCTGAGACACCGACCTCCAAGGAGGGAAACTCCACCACACTCCGAGGGAGTGTGTTCCACAACGCACAACTCAAATGTGTTTACGTAGCCGTAGTGGAGACGTGGTTAAAATAGGAAATTTAAAGAAAATTGAAAAAGTTCTTTTTTTAAAAAAATTAAAATTTTGAAATTTAAAAAAATTAGGGGGAACCTCTCCTTTCTCTTCTCACGGAGCCTGACCCCACTGCCACCACCTTTGAAAGCATTGGAAAGGGAAGCGAGAGGAATGCCACTGCCAAAAAATAGGCCTTTGAGGAGCAGTGGTGTCACCTGGCGCAGTCCGCACCCCCCCCAGCCATGCCATTTTTCATCTTCTGGTTATGTTAAATTGTATATTTAATTCTTGGATTGGTTGGGAGAAGGGGCATTTTATTTGTGATTTTATTTGTTATTTTATGAATATTACGTTATAGATTTTACGTACGAAAGCCGCCTCGATCCACTGGAAGAGGCGATACAAATAAACTTATTATTATTATTATCATTTATTTATATTCCGCCTTTTCCTTTGGTTAAGCCACACTCTCAGCCTCTGCGTAAGTCCCCTCTGAACAAATTTATTATTATTATTTTATTATTAGTATTAGTATTATTATACCATTCCTAGGGGATCAGGTCCCTGGGAGAGATTGTTTTAAGGGGGGGGGTATAAGATGCATCTCTCTCTCTCTCTCTCTCTCACTCACACACACACACACACACACACACACCAGCTTTGCACCTTTTTCTGGGGAAGGTAGTGCCGTGCCACTGTCACTATTTTGGAGCTGGGTACCAAAAATGCCCCCCCCCCCCATGGGAGTATTGCTGCCTTTCTTCCAACCCAAAAAGATGCATGCTCAAGAGCCATGCCCTCCCAATGGCACCCAAGCCAGGTTGGCAAGCTCAGCCCAGCCCTTGCAATGCGAAGGGGATCTTGACTCCTTCCCTCCCCCTCCAAAGGACTGAGGCTTGCCTTTAGCTGATGAGAGCCAGGGATGGGAGCCAGGCGGGAGCATCGGAGGTCCAGCTGCAGAGATGCAGGCGATCCAGGAGCCAAATGAGAAGAAGAAGAGGATGCTGACGATGGAGAAGCAATGGAAGCAGAGCCCCGCAGCCTCTTGCCAAAGCAGCCAGGCTTCCGGGTTGCTCAGTCCATACGTCACAGATCCAGGTTTGCAAAAGAGGAGGAGGAGGAGGAGGAGGAGGAGGAGGCAGCTGAGCTGCCTGCTTCCGCACTGGAGGGATAATCCGAGTTGATCCCGCTTGAAGTGCCCTGCTTCAGTGCAATTCTGGGAAGGGTTGATGGCTGGGGCCCCAGAGTTGTGCTGCCACCCACTGCCATGCCTACCAGCTGGCAGTGAAAGTGGGTTATTTCTGCAGTGTGGATATGTCCAAAAACACACTGCAGAAGTAATCCAGTGTGAGACCGCTCTACCTGGTTTGACTAGTCCTCTGCAATCCCACAGTTTTAGCTGACTTTAAAATGTCCTGGTTTCTTTCTCCTCCTCCTCCTCCTCCTCCTCTTCCCTTTGTCCTCAGCTTCTGTCACTTGCTGCAAACTGAGTTCAAAGTGCAAGAGTGGCTTCCGCTCAGGCTGCAACGGCACTGAAGAATTAATCCAGTGTGATACCACTTTAACTGCCAAGACTACATCCTATGGAATCCTGGGATTTATAGTGTGTTGTGGCACCCGATCTTTCTGACAGAAAAGGAGGAATGTCTCACAAAATTACACATCCCAGAATGCCATCACATTGAGCCAGGGCAGTTAACTTAGGAGAGGGAAGCCTTGTTTAACTATTTGAAGGGATGTCATATTGAGGAGGGAGCAAGCTTGTTTTCTGCTGCTCCAGAGACTAGGACCTGGAACAATGGATGCAAGCTGCAGGAAAAGAGATTCCACCTCAACATTAGGAGGAACTTCCTGACAGTAAGGGCTGTTCAACAGTGGAATGCACTCCCTCAGAGTGGAGTGGAGTCTCCTTCGTTGGATGTCTTCAAACAGAGGCTGGATGGCCATCTGTCGAGGATGCTTTGATTGAGAGTTCCTGCATGGCAGAATAGGGATGGACTGGATGGCCTTTGGGGTCTCTTCCAACTCTATAATTCGATGACGATTCTATGAAGAGGAGCGGGTGGAATCTTGCCTTCCCTCCCAGTAGGCTCAGGCAAAATCAAACCGCTGCCATCTTAGCCAGTCTCACCCTGGATTACTTCTGCAGTGTGTTTTTGGACCTGTCCCAATCTTCCTTTGTAAAATGCTGGAGAGTAGTAGTAGTAGTAATAATAATAATAATAATAGGATGTATTTATATGCCACCCAATCACTGGGAATCTGAGCAGTTTACAACAGAGGGGATAATAGACGGTTCCCTGCCCTCAGGATTACAATCTAAAAAGACACAACACAAAAGGAGAAGGGAATGGTGGGGCGGAGGGGATCAGGTCCAGCAGTTCTTCTCTCCCAGAATTAGTAATTCATAATTCCAGAATAGAAGCCCTATATGTCAGTGTTTTAACCTATGTGTTTAAATGACTTAATTTGTTTTAATTTATGTTATACTGTTCGCCCACACCATACACAGGCACACTATATGCGACTTCCAGCTTACGCAGAAGCCACACTGCCATGAAAGAAATGGTGTTTGTGCTTGTAGCCAGTGGCTTGCGGAGATCCAATGGCCACCCTGAGCCGCGAGTACATGTCCCATTGTTTTCAATGGGGCGTGAGCATATGTGGGAGGATCTGGAACGGATCCCCCACGTAAGGGGAGGACCTGCTGTACTTTGCTTTGAACCTTGAGGAGAGCCAGCAGTCCGTGTCCACTAGATGCTGGGCTGGAGGACTTAGAGATTCCTGAAGAGAACACTTCTCTAGGCATTTGTAGGTCCTCCAACACAATTCTGTGGTCAACCTCTAGCAGATGTTGATCACAGTGTTGCTCTGGAGGACCCAGAGTTTCCTAAAAAGGTGTTCTCTCAGGTTTTTCATGGAGGTCCTGTACCTCTAACCCCAGTGGAGCACCCACTGCAGCTGTAACTATATATATATATACACACACACACACACACACACACACACATCCCTGCATGCACAACTGGATTGCACACATGTATGTACATACAGTAATTCCATTCAGTGAATTCAGTTGGATGAACTCATTGAATGTAAGATAAAAAGTATAATTCATGCTGTGGATATGAAATTAACTGGCTCTCAACTCATGTGGCAGAAGGGTCTTTTGATGTCATTTTATCCTTATGTTTTAAATATGCTTTAAACTGTTCCAATGTTGCATTTTTAATAGAATTATTTAATTGTTTCTTTAACATTTGTATGATATAATTTTAGCTGTCGAGTTTTAAAAATTGTCTGTAGGCCACCATGGGTGGCACGTTTTGAAAACATAGAAAAGTTGTCATTCTGGGGATGGACTTCTAAGGATGTTTGTTTGAATGCACAAAATTATTCTGTCAGTTGTGGCCTCAAAGAAACGAAACTACTTCGCTGTGGAATTGGACCCTTTTGATAACTTTGTAATCTGAGGCAAAATCCTATTCAATCCATACCTGTGAAGTATAGAATTAAAGAGTTGGAAGAGACCCCTAAGGGTCATCTAGTCTCTGCCATGCAGGAAAGCACCGTCAAAGGTCTCCCGACAGTTGGCCATCCAGCCTCTGTTTAGAAACCTCCAAATAAAGAGACTCCATCACACTCTGAGACAGTGTTCATCCTCCTGTTTAGGTGGGATCTCTTTTCCTGCAGCTTGAACCCCTTGCACCATGTCCTAGTCTCTGGAGCAGTAGAAAGCCATATCTTGCTTTCCCCAAAAAATTGGGACTCAAAAGTGGCTTGCAGTTTAAAAGAACAAACAGTCCCAAGCTTGCTACATCCTTAATATGACATCCTTTCAAATACTAAAACATGGTTATCGTGTCACCCCTTAACCTTCTCTTCCCCAGGCTAAACCACTTCTCATAGGGCCTGGTTTCCAGACCTTTCACCATTTTGGTTGCCTTCCTCTGGAGGTTAGACTTTGTTTCTTTCTTTGGCTGAAAATGAGAGTGGCCCACAGTTTTCCAGTTAGATTAGTGGCTCACTGGAACTTGAACCAGTGGCCCATTCATACTATACAGTTATAGCACCACAATTCCACTTTTACTGCTGCAGATGCTTCCTGTGGAATCCTTGGAGGAGTATTTACAATTCTTAGCCAAAGATCTCTAAGATTTGATAGGATTTGCTGTGGCAGTTGAGGTTGAAGATAGCATTGTATTTTTGTAGTGTGAATGGAGCCCTGGATCAGTCACATCCTGTACATCTCTCAAACCACTACATCACACTGTCTCTCTTCTTTGGGTTATCCTCAGCTGGTAAATGACCTGACTTTTTTTTTTTTAACAACTGGCTGCAAGATAAAAGTCAGAAGATGAAACTTTTCTTATCATCCTCTAGCCTTCACCTGACAGATTTCTACCTGCTGTTCATCTACACAAGACCAAACCAGCCTTGCCCATAGTGAGCGCTGCTTGAAATTGCAATTCAACATTATCTGGAGACAAGATTTGAGAAACTGAAGGGAAAATTAGACTGGTCCCCAGTTTAAAGCAGAGGAACAATTTTTCAAGCACTGCCATGATTTAAACCATGGCAGTTTTAAACCACTACTGTACTAGCATTTAAAAAGAAATCCTTTCCTACCTTTAAGGATGAAGTGGGAAAGCAGAACCCAGAAACAACATTGCCTTTAAAAGCAGGCTTGCTCTTAAGGACCACATACAGTGAAAAGTGTAATGTCAAGTGTTGAGCTAACTTGTAAAACACTTGAATAAATACACTGTATGCCAAGCTGCAGATGGCAGACCTATTATGTTCACTGTCGGACAAGGGAACCACAGAGCTGGCAATTGCAATTTGAGAAAAATAAAATTGAGGTTATGAGACTTTGAACACAGGAGCTGGAAGCAAAAAAAAAAAACCCTAGTGCCTTCCTGTTAAACAGCTGCACTGACTTGGGATCAATGTGTATTATATGTGTGCCATGAAATGGACTGCAACCCAACAACGGTGCCTTGGTGGTCTTCCAGGGGCTGAACAATCCCTATGTGTGCAGGATCTGGGTGAAGGCCAAGCTACATGTCAAATTTGTGATCAGCTCTCCTAATGGCTTGGTCTAACTTTAGAGCAGCCAGACAAATGCTGAAAAAAGCCCTAGAAACTCTTCAGGTTTTTGCTTCTCTCTCTTTTTTTTTTTCAAGGGCAAGAGATTGTTCAAATATGCCTGGATTCAGAGACATGAAGCTACAGGTACTTTGTAATAATAGGAATTTGTACTGAGATCCAGCATTGCATAGTGGTTTGAGTGCTAGACTAGGACTTAGGAGGCCAGAGTTTGATTCCTCACTTGGCTGTGAAACCCACTGGGTGATCTTAGGTAGGTCACATGCTCTCAGCCTCAGGGGAAGGCAATGGCAAACCTCCTCCAAATCAAGGGAAGTAATAGTGCCACTCTATTCCACTTTGGCCAGGCCTCATCTGGAATGCTGTGTCCACCACAATTCAAAAAGGATGTTGAGAAGATGGACCACATCCAGAGGGTGACTAAAATGGTGAAGGGTCTCGAAACTTAGAGAGCTGTCATCCTCACCAAGAAAATACCCTTACTGGGCTTTGCAAGAGTGTTAGTCCTACCTACTTGCTGCCAAGAGAGGTTTGACTGTAGACAGCTTGCATTGACTATGAGCTTGCCCACAATAGGGCCAAGAGTCCAATTGACTCCTGCCCCTGCCCCAACCCCAGAGGCACCCTGTGTTTTCTCTGCAGAAATATTGGATAGATTGCTTATACTACCTGTCTTCGTAGTTTTCTGGGTCTGATGTGACTGATATTGCCTCCACTGCTCCCACCACCTTTCAAAGCAGGCACCACCATTTTTTACACTTGAGAGTTTTCTCTGGCATTTGCTGTGACAGGTCCCACCATAATATCCAGGCCAGTTACCAGCCCAAACAGTGAGGTTGTTTTTTTATTCTCTTCCATCAGCAGTGCTACCTTTGCTGCTGTGCCCATCGCTTTGAAACAAATGAAGTGCCCAGCATGTGATCTGGGTGCCTTATCAGACCTTAAAAGCAAGTGATTGTGAGATGCCAATAGTTGCAACACTGATGAGAGAGGAGGGAAAATCTTCGGGTCCAGGAACTGGCCGGGACATTTGAATAGTGGCACCTGTTGGGAAAAAACGGCACTCATCTGGTGGCTAGGTTTGTGTTTCCTTGGTCCACTTCCATGCCATCTCCTCAAAACAAGTCTTCCTAGCTTGTGTATACATATGTAACACATCACAATTTAAATGTAATTTCTTGCCACGGGGCAGTAAAGACCAAGTGTTTCTGTCTTTCAGCAGGTACACAAAGCAAACAAACCTGTGGTCATATAACTGAGAGAAATCCAGCTGAGCTCAATGGAACTTTTTTCTGAATTGTGAGTAGAAATATGTATAGATTTGTGATTAAATTTGCCTCCCCCCCCAAGAAGCTAGAGAAGAAGAGGCTTTGCATATTATTGTTTTTGTTAGGATTACTTTGTGGCATGCTGGCTTTCATTATTGTTGGAGAATTTGCAGCTGGGGTTTCTCAGGAGAGACTTGGAAACAGTCTCTGCTATTACTGAGGGAATACAAAGACCTTATTAGGATCATCAATACAATAATAGGCTGGATGGATGGAGCCATATACATTCAGTTGTTAGCAGGTTGCGCATGCCGTGTTAGCAGAATTGGCTGTGATGTATTACTGTGTTGTGTGTGGCAATGGCTTACAGAAGACATTGTCTTTTGTTACATACCTTTAAGTTAATTCTGACTTATGGCAAGGCTTTTCTTGCTAAGGTTGATGCCAAGGACTTTTGCCATTGCTTTTTGCTCAGGTGGAAAGTAACTTTTGCCCAGAGATGACCCAGTGAGTTTCCATGTCTGAGTGGGATTCAGAGCCTGTTCTCCCAGACTCCTAGTCAAAACACTACTAGGTGCAGGAGGCTTGGAATCCTCTGGGAGCCTCATGGACTACCCAAAAATTAAACAAAAACTGCAAAGAGGCTAGAAGTCCACATCTGATTTTCAAAAATTAGCATTAAAAAACAAATTCAAACAGTACAAGGATAACTTGAAACCTATTTTAAAAGTAAATTATTTCAGAGGCTTCAGAGAGCAGTACTTCACCTTTTTTTTGGCTGGAAGAAAGTTGGTCTGAGGATTATGGAGGTATGGAGGTCACAGGAACATACTTGAAAGATCATGTGTGGCCCCAGGGTTGTACTTTGTGAACTCCTGCACTACCCCACGTGTGGAAAATTGGGGTTTTCATGTGCAAAGCAATTACAATGTGTGTGTGTGTGTGTGTTAGAGGCTGTGGATGTCCTTAGTAACTGCTGAGATGAAGAGATCGAGCATGGATATTTGTGCTGATGTACTCAAGTTGACTACAGGAATCTAGAACTGCATAATCATACTGTTATACACCCCTGTGACTGGGGTGGGAAAACATGAACCTCTAGATGTTTTTGGACTGCACGTCCCAGCAGCCTAAGGCACTATACCCCATAGTGAGCACTGGAGGCAAAATTCACGAAATCAAAAGGAAATTTAAACCAAGAATAGGGAAGTTTCATGACCAACAGAGGAATACATTATCTGATCAGGACAAAATAAAAAGATGGAAGCAATACAATTGGACCTCCATATTTGCAGCTTTGACTTTTGCAGATTTGATTATTTGCAGTTTTGATTAATGTTCTTTCTAGGAATCTCTTCTAGGTCCTCCAGCGCAACTCTGTTGACCATAGAGTTGTGCTGGAAGTTTCTAGAGAAAACACTTCTCTAGACATTTGTAGGTCCTCCACTATGGTTGTACGATCAATCTCTGGCAGATGTTTACCATAGAGTTGCACTAGGGGACCTGAAGATTCCTAGAGGTTTTTCCACATTCACAGGGGCCCTTCAACACTAACCCCAGTGAATGTGGATGGACCACTATATACTGAAGTAGTATATGGAAGAGATAAAAGGAACACAGGCGCGTTACAGACGGCCCAGAAGGGGCAGTCTCGCACCGCTGCTGGTTGCTGCGTCCGGGAACCGCAGCATCCAAACCGCGCGGTTCCCGGATGCACTTGCAGTGTCACTTCCGCCGTGTGACGTGTGGACACAGAGCGTCTGCTATGTCAAAACGGCGGCGGCCGTGTGGAACGGCCGCTGCCATTTTGACATAGTCATTACATGCGAGGGGCAAGGCGCGTCAGGAAGCGCCGCCCCTCGCGCATGATGACGGCACCTCATGGACCCTGTAACGCGCCACAGATTCTTTCAAAGAAGCTTTTTATGAAGAACACAGTTTTAGAAGATGAAGTGGAAGAGGTTCTTAAAGTACTTGGAGGACCGCCTCTCCCCATATAATCCGCCCCGCACACTCAGAACATCTGGGACAAATCTGTTGGAGGTCCCTAGGTCACATTTTGTGAGGACCTCACAGAGGGCTTTTGCCATCGTCGCCCCCTTTCTTTGGAATAAGCTTCCTGTAGTGCTCCGCTCCACCGCATCGTTAGATTCTTTTTTAAAAAAACTTAAAAACGCATTTATTCCGGTTGGCATTCCCACCTTAGTTAATTTTTCTTTTCTCTGCCCCTTGTTTTTCCTTTTGATCCTGGACCATTGTAAATCAATTTCTTCCATCTCCTGCCCTTGACATATGTGTTTTATACTGATTCCTGTTCCCATTCCTTGTAGCAATGTTTTTAATTTTCATATTGTAATTGTTTTTATCCTGTACTGTAATGTTTTAATTCCTTGTAGGCCGCCTTGATCATTTTTATGGAAAGGCGGGGTAAAAATAAAAATTATTATTATTATCATTATTATTATTATTACTTGGGAGAAATAAATCACCAGGAACAGAAGGTGTACCAATAGTTTTCAAGCTAGAGAAAGAGAACCCATCCAAATTCGAACATAAATATAGCAACAAATATAGAAAACAAAATACCCCACAGGCTTGAAACACTCAATCTACGTTCCAGTCCCCAAGAAAGGGGACATCAGGGACTGTAGTAACCACCAGACTTTTGCATTAATCTTTCAATGCAGCCAATGTGGTGCTCAAGATGTCCCCACCTGCTCTCAGTTGTCCACTTCCAAGTGAGAGCTCTGGAATATTTTTAAAAGATCAAATCCTATATACATACTACCTGTACATCTACTGTGGATGACCTTGAGTAACACAACCCACATCCTTCACCTCAGTGATGCTTAGGAAAGAAAAGAGCATGAACAACCACTAACACATCTCATCCAAAGCAATGTAGCGAGGTGGGCTGAGTGGAGTTGATTTCTCTGTCAAGAGCAGATCCTTCAGTAGAAGCAAGCACATTCAAATGGGGAGTCACAGGAAAAGACATCTGGCCATGTCCACCTCCCCATTTATTCTAATTCTGGGAGTCTGTATGGCCCACTGCAGATACAAGGATTAGAAAACCGGCCCCTGGAACCTTGTATTATAAATGAATTCTCCTCCTCTAGCAAACTAATTAATAAAAGGCCATACAGATATCTGGGATCAACTGAATACATTTATTTAAAAGCAATTTTAAATATTAAAAAAGTAGAAATGAACACATACAGTACTCAAACGATCACATTAAACACGTGAGGAGACAGGTATACTGATGTATCATGACTAACATTCAAATGAGACTTCAGTTTCCAACTTGTGGCACTATTAGATCTGCTGTCTATACATGTTGATGCACTATGTCATAAAAAAATAAATAGCAATTGCTGTTCAACAGTAAAATAACACACCTTTGCAGAACATACCTCCCTCTCCCACTGGAAAGAAAAAACCCCAAACAAACAGGCTTTTCCAAATAGTTTATGTACAAAATTGCAGACAGTGGCTCTGAGTTTAAATTCAATTCTGTATTTAAACTCAACCTATATATCATACATTGTATTTTTATTCTCCTATGGACTTTCAAATCACGCAGAATAGTTAATTCTTGTTCCTGATGGAACTTACTTTAGTTTTTAAAAAATTCATATTCTACTTCAAAAAGCATACAAAATAATAGACATTTGACTCTACATCATTTTACACATCTGAATCTGCATTATATGGTCTGGGTTTTTCCCCTTAAAGCAGTGGGCTTTGAGATTATTTTAAAATATATTTGACAAATAAGGTAGATCAGTTTTGTTCTTTAATATATATGAAGAACACTGCATTGATCAGCAAAATGGTATAAGAACTTAGCTTTGACATAAATAGCATAATTCTGAAAACACTGAAATCAGTAACAATACAGTGTTAATGCCAACAGGTTCACTCACTTGCACCCTCATCCTCTTTTTAACAGAATTTGTTACAATCTGAACTTAGAAGTAAAGCATTAAAAACAGTGCATTACCTAGAATTTGTTGCTTTACACATTAATGAGTGCAAATCTTCATTATTTTATATATACAAAACCACGAGGACCCCTAATTCATTCCCTTTCTTGCAAAAGGATAATGGGGTTTCTTTGCTGGCTATTTAATGGGGAAGGTGGCCTCATCTGTTGTAGTAATAGTAAGAAATCAAATGGCTGGCCCAGTTCAAACTGCTGCCACCTGTCTTTGTGGGTGAGATGTAGTGGGCAACAGCAAACTCAACTGGAGAAGACTAGAGATGGAAAAAGATGGTCTGCAGACCTTCAATGACAAGAGTAAAACACTAATAAATATTTTGCTTTTCTTAATGCAAGATTTTTTTTAACTGATTGATGGTACTGTGCATTCGCCTTCATTGCTCCCCCATTAGCTCTGCTGGCTAAAGGACGGTGGGAGAAGGCGAGACGGAGTGTTGCTGCTGAGATTAAGTAAAGAGAGCATAACATGTGAAGCCCTGATGTAGAGGGAGGGGAATAGGATTGTTCCCCAATGGAAAATAAGCAACAGTGGGGCAGCACATATGGTCCTGGGATCCAAACTGAACAGAGGGGGAAGGATGGTGGAGAGAGACAGTTTCACCAAATGGTGACTAAGTAGGCAAGAGTACCTAGAGAAAAAATAAGGGAAGCATTTAGGACACCATGTTGTTTTTTATTTACATATATTCTGTAAAGCATGAAGACACATACACATCACAGAAGAAGCAGAACAGGCAAGGGAGAGTAGAAAAGGGCAGCAGGAGGTTCATAATCAGGTCTAGAAGCCTCTTTGACATAATCTCAAACCCAGGATTTGAGGGAAAGGTTGGGTGGCCTGGGTCCTAAGCTTGCCAGGACTTCTACCTACCTCAGAGGAGAGACATAGACAGGGTGTCTCATCCCCTTATAGCCAATGTGAGTCCCTTAAGCTCCTGAAACCCTCCAAAGCCTATAGGGCCCTTCTCTCTCTCTCTCTCTCTCTCTTATATATATATATATATATAGATTAGTTGCAGGGCCCTATAGGCTTTGGAGGGCTTCAGGAGCTTAAGGGCCTCACAAGATATATATACTTTTTGCCCCAAATTAACCAAAGCCTCCCAAACTGGCTGCAAAGGTAGGGTTGTTTCTCTCACCCCCACAAAGGGTGTGTGTGTGGGGGGGGGGGGGAGGCCCAAAAAGATGATTGAAACATGCCAGGCAGGCATGTGGGGAGGAAATGCCCCCTCTGCAGTTGCACACCACTGCTTTACAGTCAGGCTCAGGACTAAAAGGTGACTCCAGGTTTTACCTCTTCTTTCCATATTGGCCACAGGCAGCACAAGCACAATATGAGGCTGGCCAGCCACATGATTGCTCATTTGCATTATTCCTTCTCTTACCATTGTCTGGCCACATCCCCAGTGAGTAATGCTGGAAAACCCATTGTCATTTGGAAGAAAGTTCCTTAAACCTTGTCCTTCTATATCTTTTACAACAAAAACCAAGGAAGCGATAACTTTGTAACACATTACTTCTGAGCACTGCTTTGATGAACCAAATGCTTAAAAATCACTTTCCAATAATAACTGATAAATATGTTGTTTTTCATCATGCAAAATTTCTTAGACTGATTATGTTTCATATGTTGCCTTTTAAAAAAACAAATATTCACTGAGTACAGGTCTGTATAACATCAAAAGTGAAAAACGAGATCAGCTTGAAATTGTGCTCCTGTGAAATGAAATCTTTTGACATGGAGTCATAAGAATATGAAACAGAGGAAAGGAAAATTGTCCTATTGCCAAAGTAAGCAACTTTAAATAATATTCTATGATCAAGGAGCAACATAAAAATATGTTCTATCAACGATAAACAAAGCATAAACTTTCTGATCAAAAATAAGGAAAAATAAGGATTGTTAATAAATAAGTGATATAGAATATATGAGAAATGGATATGCCCTTAATACATGAGTTTTAGGTCCAAGTAATGCAGTACAACTCTGCATCTATCAAGTCAAAACAAGCTCTTCTTATTAACCTTTTGGTTCCACTAACGGTGGTGGATTTTCATAGTTCAACTGAGAGCCATAATTAGGATTCAGTATCAGCATATGTAAATGAAATTATTACTGCATGGTTCCATTAATTAATAGCTGATAAGTTTTCTTTCACATATTTTTGATAATCATTTTAAGTATTTTGATGTCTCCAGGCCAAAAGAAAACCACCATTATATTATCTTCTTGTATCAAATTCCCCTAGCCACAAAGTTGTTTTCTAGATAAGCCAATTAATTAGCAAACACAGACTTATGTTAGCTGAATATTCATCAAGGTGGGAAATAATTGTCACAAGGCTGAACTGCTTAAATAAAAGCTTTAACACAAGTTGACAGATGTCTTTAACATTCCTCCATTAACTAAGATTGTAAGGAAGCACATGAATCCATGCAGTTGTGGACAGACTATGTTTCTTTGAGACCCTGGTTGAGTGAAAGGAAATATCCAGCCAAAAATTCCATATGATATTATACCAGAGTAATTCTGATTGAACACTGTCAGATGGTTTTAAGTGAGGTAAATACCACAGGGATGAACCGTTAACTACATAATACGTACATAAAATGTTGCTCACACAGCATAAAATACTACTACTAATCTGTAGCATCAGTGAATATTTCTTTTGTTTGATGTGCACACTGAACACTTTTTTTCAAAACAAATACCAAGGAAGTGGAATTTCACAAGCTGTTATGTGTTTACATTTGTAGCTGTAAACTGGGCTGTAAATGAGCCAAAGCAGTTCATTTTGAAAATGGAATCTAATTCTCTGCTATTATTGAAGAATACTGATTAATTAGGAATGGTAACATCTGTACAGTTAAATAGGACTGAATGAGACCATCCATATTTAGAAAGCTGGTAGTTCATACACACAGAAAGAGATGTAAGTGCTTGATGCCAAGGATGGCTTGAGCAAACCCAATAAGGCGTGCCAGGTCCCAAGGCTACCATAATACTGGCAAAGGCGGAGTAACACCATCTATTTACAATACAAGTCACCTCGTAGGGTGAGCCATGAGTTCTCATTCTATTAACAGCAGTTATATATACATATATATCCACAATTGTGCACAGAATTACAAGGATGCAGCAGCTGTTTGCTTCGTGCTAAAAGCCCGTCTTGCAGGAAGGATGTGCAATGCTCAAGTTTCCAATCTGACTTAGTCTGACAAAATGTGGACGAAGGATACTGGGAAAACCCCTTTCCTTTCTGGTTCTCCTTCGATGTGGCCAATCTGCAAAGAACAAACAGCGTTTGACTGGGAGACACAAGTTCTCTGGTACATGTTCCTGCAACTGTTAAATGTCATGAATCTTTGAGGTGCTCTCACCATGGGCCAGAGCAGACAGGCATGAAAGAGAAGCCCAAGTATGCTCCAGCCACAAGCAGGTTGGAACCATGTTGACCAAATGGCCTGTTCCCAAAGTGGGCCCCAGCTGCAGGACCTGACCTGCATTACCAGGAGCCAGTCCAAAGAACTGGAGCGGGGCTTTGGCCGCTTTGAATACATTAGTTGTTTGAATGCCATGCCTCCAAAGCAGCCGGAAGCCACTCTATTTGGCCCATCTGTTCCAGTCCCATGTACACTAAATGCTAGCTATTCAAGTTTCACAGTTTAATAACCTCATGTCCACCTTTGTGCTTGATCCATTTTTATATGGAATCAAATCTGAGTTTAGAAACTTCTATTTGTAGATTACACAATTTTAACACAAAGATCATGATTTTAGTTAAAACAATAGGTATGGTTATTTGAAATGGGAAATAGATCAATAGCATTTGCAAACAATATCCACCCAAATTAATCCCCCCCTCCCAAAAAAAGAGTCAAACAAATAGTATTTGAGCTTGGAGGCTCTGTTTTTCAGATGTACAATACTTTTCTTACAGACCATGAAAAGCAGCAGCTAAATGGGAAGACTTTATCTAATGAGCCTCACAGTATTCCAATATTTCTTTCAAATACAGCTATTTCTGATCAGAAATCGAAGATACATGGACTTGACTTTTTCTTACTTGCTCATGGCAACACAGGAGATTGAAGAACATTTGTTAATTCCATTATTGAGAGTGAGTTTATTTAAAATATTGTTTCATATAGTTTGTAAAGCATTTACATTTCTGAAAACTGTGGGCTTCCTTTTTTATTTAAAATTATGCTCTGGAATTCTGTTTCATGAATATCGGTTTTAATGACTGGATAACAATACTATTGATTGGCCAGAAGTCTGGCTTTTAGTTGTGTTTTTAGGAATGCTTCATACTGTGTGTTTATTACACAGATTATAGAAACCTATTTAAGTTTCATAATGGTAATTTGCAGAATTACTTTAATTACTGTGTTAGCCAGCATGGTGGTTTGGGTGCTGGAGTAGGACTCTGGAGACCAAGGTTCAAATCTCTGCTCACTATGGAAATCCACTGGGTCACCTTGTGAAAGTCACTCTCTCAGCCTCAGAGGAAAGCAAAGGCAAATCTGCTCTGAACAAGTTAGCCTGTTTGTTGCAGCTCCAGAGAACAGGACCCGGAGCAATGGATTCAGACTACAGGAAAAGAGGTTCCACCTCAACATTAGGAAACACAACCTGACAGTGAAACACGCTCCCTCAGAGTGTGGTGGTCTCCTTCTTTGGAGATCTTTAAATAGAGGCTGGATGGCAATCTGTCAGGAGTGCTTTGATGGTGTCTTCCTGCATGGCAGGGGGTTAGACTTGATGGCCCTTATGGTCTCTTCCAACAACATGATTCACTGAAATTCTGCCAAGAAAACTCTGTGATATTCTATTCACACTAGTCAGGTTGTCAGTTCATGATTGTCTCAGTCCCTGAGGTTTCCAGGCTAAAACTTGAGACTTGAGGATGGCTCCTGCTGATGTTGTTAAGCATTATGCATTAAGCACTAACCACAATGGTTCACAGCTTGTCATTCAAAAACACACACACAAACAGAAAATAATTCTGTGTTTGGAAATTGAGAAATCTTAGCTAAAAGAGCAGTTCCCAGATCAAGTGAAATGCAGATAATTATTGTTTCTCATTTAATTTAGGGAGACAGAATCAGGAACATTTAATCTAGCCATCCTGCTCTAGAGTACCCGGGAGACTAGGGTCTGAATCCCTGCTCAGCCATGGAAAACAACAGGGTGCCCTTGAGAAAGTCATACTCTCTCACTCCACCTCAGAGGAAGGCAATGGCAAACTACCCCTAACAAATCCTACCAGGAAAAACCTGTGAGAGGTTCACTTTAGGGCCACCATAAACTGGAAATGTCTTAAAGATACACAACAATTATCTCTGGTGAAGGATCTTTGAAACTGATCTAAAATATGTTGAAATAATACATATTTTTGTTTATCCCATTCCCTCTACCCTTAATGAACAACAGTAGCAGTTATGTCAAATATTCAGAGCCTCAGACCTGTCAGTGTAAGTGTCAGTTAAGTGGAATACACCGTAACTGTTGATGGATTTTTATTTTATTTTACAAAGGAACAATGATGAATGCTTTTAGGTTGGTCTTGATTAAGGCCAGGGTAGCAATCAAATAGAAAATACTTGGAATACTTTCAAATACCACGTTTCAACAATTCTCTTCTGAACTGGATCTTGCACACTGATCATATGCTTTTCCTTAATTATTCTCATCCTTGTGATGAAGATGTGCACACATGCAACCTCCAAAGACACATTATAAGATTGTGACTGCACAGCAATGATGAAGATCTACTCTCAGCAGCAGAACATATTGCTTTTCCAGCACAAGGTCTCTTGGCATCACCATGTAGCTGTGAGAAACAGTCTTGTCTGAAAAGCAGGAGAGAAGCTGCCAGTCAGTCAAGACTAGCATTCCCTAATCTAGTCGCCTCTGTATGTGTATGATTACCAGTTTCATAATTTACAGTCTGAATTTACCCATGCTGGATTGGTATTATGTGTGTTGTAGTTCCACAGAACTGAAATTCATGATTTGTAAGCCGAAGAGGTTTTTAGTAGTCTTCATAGAGACAGGATTTAGTTTTCTCTTCCCATCCACTCACCTTTTTTTCAAATGTCCATATTACCTCCCCCCATATTGCAGCACTGTCTTCAGTTGTGTAACACTAGACTAAGGTAATACTGTGACATGTGAATGTACACTGGTGCAAATCAGTGTAACTATGCATATCTTTGGCTTACACTGCCAATGTCAAGCAGAATATTCAGATGTATCTCAGTCTAACTGAAGTTAATGGCAAAACATTTCTGACATTAACAGAGCTGCACCTGATACCTAAACTACAGAATACAACTTTCAGTAATACATAAGATTTATCATCCAAGTAGAAAGATGTCATAAGGTATCTCCATCATATGATAATGTTTGGCAATCCTTGAAAATGCTATGTGATACAGAGGTTTTATTACTGTTTAAAGCAGAACCATACATACCCACCACTCTTGGTCCTCTTCGCCTGTTACAATAATAATTTCACCTTCAACAAATGTGAGTTCATCATCATTATCTGCTTGGCAATCATAGATTGTCTTCACTCGCCTAACTTTGTTCTTGCCCTTTAAAAAAAAAAATCTAATTAAAGCAGAAAAATATAGGCCTGCATTTCATTGACAGCAAATCCAGTGAGCACTGCAATTACATTTCTGTCTAGGTGTAGAATAAACCATGCTTCAAATATTTAGAACTAAATCCTCTAATTTAGTATTACAAATCCACTAGTAAAGCAGACCCATTGAGTCAATAGTAAATCAACACTAATCTAAGTTCCATTGATTCAGTAGATCTGCTGTAGGTAGGTCTAACAATGAGATTAAAGTCAAGGGTTTTATTTTATTTAATAGTAATGCATTTATCACAGTTTTTCTAAAATTTCCATCATGCAGAACCCCCAAAACAGTAATATATATTGTACATACATCTGAAAACCAGTGACTCTGATGTAATTAATCATAGAAATAGCAGCAAACTTAGTGGACAAGGCTGCATAACAGGATACACAAAGGCATGTAAATGAGATGTCACCAATACACAGCAGAGAGGCTGAATGTAGTTGTTCCCCTCACTGATGGGTTCAAACATAATGATACCTGCTCTAAAAATCATGATTTGTTGGACAAGAAATTCTTTCCTTACTATCTTTCATCTTCATTCAGTAATTTATAGCATTTTAAAGTCCACATTTCAGCTACAAAGACTTCCACAGAAGGCTGGTCAGTGCTTCACTGCCATTCCCACCAGAGCCAATGACATGTTGCCAGCATGGAGAAACTCATCACTATTTGTTCAATTTGGTGACACATCTCAGGAAGATCCTTGCAGGCTGGCTATTAAACTCTTAAGTTTACAGAACTTTCTGTTCTACAACGTACAGTCACACCTCACCTTAAGGCGCTGCAAGTTAGAGCATTTTGCTAATGCAGCACTTTTCAATTATATTCATATTTATTATTTTCAGTGCTTGCCTTGCTATTTAGGGAGTTTTCAGGGGTGATGTGCATCAGCTGATTCCAAGCTGAATTCAGCAAATCAGCTGGTGCCATTTTGTTATCTGTACTCGGTCTGTAAAAATATTTTTAGGCTGGCAAGTGGAAAAAAAAGAGGCAATGATTCATTTTACTGTAATATTTACTTTATGGTCTAAAATCTGACCCACCATATTAGCAAAGTATGCCTGTAGCACTTTTAATCCATTTACTGTATAGGTTTTCACAGATCCTTTTTTATGTAAAAGTTATCACATTATGTATACAGGCAAATGCAAATTTTATAATTGTTCAGCTCTTCTCTTGTTTAAAGTTAATAATCTAAGTCTATTGACCCCCTTCGCTCCTTTTTAGCAGTCCCCAAAGGCCATGTAAATATTTCTTAGCCAAAATATATTGGGTTAATTCAGTCTCCCCTTCTCATCATATTTTATTGGATGTTTCAGTCTTTTTGCTTTCAAATTCAGTTTAGTCATGTATTCAGTGAATCTCTCTGTCAGTCTCAGCCCTCTGAGATATGGACTAATAACGTTTGTTACTGATCATTGCAAGGATTACCAAGTTACTAAATATGGCATTAAGCACTCAAGAAAGGGACTGGTATATAGATATACACTGTATACCATTAATATCAAACGTCTTTGTTGAAGCTCTATTTTGATTTTACAGGTTTGAAACTTTCCAGCTATTAATAAGACAATGTGAACTTTCAGAGCTATCAACTTCTATCAAAATAGACTGCAAGGTTTTTTTTTTTAAAAGTGTCTGAAGTTGACAGCTCTAAACATTAATGTTTTTTATTAGCCTCCCCCCCCCCCCCCCCCCGCCCAAACACTTTACTGCTGAGACATTTTTCTTTAGCTTTCCATGAATCACAAGAGTTCTTGGAACTAGACAGATGAAAAGCAGGATACCATGACCTTATCCATCAACTCGAGTGTCAAGGGGAATTGGGAGACTGTAATCCCTTCTCCCAGGCAGAATATCACAAGTGGCAGACCAGTTTACTCATCTGTTGACCCCAAGATGATATAGCTTCTATTTCCTTCTTTCATATACTGGTACCTATTTGGTTTTGCTTTTGAATTATGTGTATTAAGACTATGAGCCTGCAGGCTGGGTTTGTTTTATCTTAAATAGGCACAGTACTATAAATTTAACTATTTTAATAGTGTACAGTACCATTAGTCACAATAAGCTGATTTTGGAATATGCAAATATACTTGTAAATTTATGTGAGCCAAGAGGCAGTGGAGAAATCTGTCAGAAATCTGAACAAAACACACTCCAAAAGCTGGCTCATCCAAGTCACATCACTGCACACACCCAACTTTCCTGAAGTTTTTGTTTGTTTTAGCTTTGGCTTTTTAAAATCATGTAACTGTCTTAAACTGTACCAATCCCAAAGCAGTATGTTGACAGAAAGAACAAAACCTTAGGTCAGCGTAAGGTAAACAGTATTTACCTACCATGTTTATTTTTCTTGGAAGTGGCACTGGGGTCTCTGGCAATGCATGGGCTACATCATTTGAGTCTTCAGAAGCTTGCTTTTGGATGGTTTCTCTAGACTGTACCTTTGGAGAAAGATCCAAGGAATGAGATTTTTGATTTGCTTCTGAAGGATGAGGCTTGGGTGATATTTCACCTGGAGTTTTAGCCAAAGCATCTCCTAGTTGAGGCTTTGGAGGAAGGTCCTTCATTTGTGGTTTTGGAGGTAAGTCTGAAAGTTGTGGTTTTGGTGGCAGGTCTCCTAATTGAGGTTTGGGGGGTAGTTCTCCTGGTTTTGGGGGTAAATCTCCAATTTGAGGTTTCTGGGATAGCTCCAGAGCCTGAGGCTTAGGGGGTAAATCTCCAGATTGTGGCTTCTGTGGTAGATCAATAGAAAGTGAAGCTGACTTCTGAAAGATTTCTGAATGTTGACTGGACTTATCTATTGAAGGAAGATGAATTGTTTCTATTTTTCTTAGTGCCACTGAAATAAAAAACATGAGAAGAATTTCAGAGCAATCCTTATCTTTCTGTAAGATGAAAGTTCTACCCATTCTTCACTCTCATTCTACAGCTGCCACTTACCCACTGCAAGCTGAACTTAGAATGTTACTTGAAAAAAGAAATGCGCTACTTTACTTGGTTGTCCCATTCTGCTCTAGTCATTATTGTTACATTACTGGCCTACACAAATGAAGACAAAAGAATGTTGGCATGAGTGTTATTGCTTCTTCTTCCAGGCTATGAAAGACATCTTTGAAGGCTCACCCAATGGGAAGGGGATTGCAGCTGGCCATCTCACTTATGCCTCAGAAGACTAAATTTTTTGTTTATTTTTTGAACTAACACCCAAGCCATGCCACACATATATATGTTTTCTTTCCCTGACCAATAGCACTTCATGAATCCTCCTGGAAACACTAATAGAAACAGTGGAATTTACTGGCCATATGTTCATTTCCAGCAGTGAAAGGTTAACATCCTGAAATATGTTGCTCCTTTTTCACATCCTGATAGGCCAGAATGGTGCTGATCTTTGAGGAGCACTCTCTAGTAGGAGCAAACCCTGAATTGCCAGCTTCATAAACTTTAAACTCAGCTAGGTAAATCAGCATGCATAAGAGAAGGTAGTCAGCCCTCCATATCCAAGAATTCTGCATTCATAGATTCAACCATCTATGGCTTGCAATTTTTTAAAAAAAAATCTAAAAAGAAACCTTTATTTTGCCATTTTATATAAGGGATATCATTTTACTATACCACTGTATATAATGGGACTTGAGCATCAAAAATAGTGCAGCATTTGACTGAATCAACACCAATCAGCATAAACTTGAACTCCTAGTACAACAAAGCAAATATGATATAATAGGCATCACTGAAACCTGATGGGATGAGTCTCATAATTGAAATGTGGAAATAGAGGGGTATAACCTTTTTAAGAGAAATAGGCCAAACAGGAAAGGAGAAGGAATAGCACTATATGTCAGAGATATTTACACCAGTGAAGAGATCCAGGACATCAATCATGGAAGCCAGGTGGAGAGCATCTGGATAAGAATCAAAGGGGAGGGAAACAACAAGGATGTTATGGTGGGAGTCTACTACAGACCCCCAAGTCAGACTGAGGAATTGGATGATAGCTTTCTAGAACAGATGACCACACACTCAGAAAAGAGAGATGTAGTAGTGATGGGCGACTTCAACTATCCTGATATTTGCTGGAAATCAAACTCAGCAAAATCCTCAAGGTCTAGCAAATTCCTCACTTGCCTGGAAGACTATTTCATGGTCCAAAAGGTGGAAGAGGCAACAAGAGGGTCAGCTATTTTAGATCTGATCCTAACCAACAAGGATGACTTGGTTAATGGGGTGCAAGTGGTGGGATCATTAGGTGGAAGTGACCATGTTCTCCTGGAGTTGGTTATACAATGGAAAGGAGAAGCCAGGCATAGTCAGACACGCATTCTAGACTTTAGAAGAGCGGATTTCAGTAAACTTAGAGACGTATTGAGGGTGATCCCATGGTCAGAAATACTAAAAATTAAGGGAGTTCAGGATGGATGGGAGTTTCTCAAAAGGGAGATACTGAAGGCACAATTTCAAACAGTTCCAGTAAAAAAGAAAAACGGGAGGTGTCTCAAGAAACCAGGATGGATGACTAAGGAACTTTCAACTGAGCTAAGTTTTAAACGGAACATGTATAAGAAATGGAAAAAGAGGGAAATCACCAAAGAGGAATTCAAAGAAATAGCAGGCACGTGTAGGAGTAAAGTCAGAAAAGCTAAAGCGCAGAATGAACTCAGGCTTGCTAGAGAGGTTAAAAAGAATAAAAAGGGCTTATTTGGATATGTCTGCAGCAAAAAGAAGAAGGAAATGGTAGGGCCACTGCGTGGAGAAGATGGCAAAATGCTAACAGAAGACAAAGAAAAGGCAGAACTACTCAACACCTTCTTTGCCTCAGTCTTCTCAGAAAAGGAAAAGGGTGCTCAACCTGAGGATAATGGAGCGGAGGACAGAATAGGGGAATTTCAGCACAGAATAAGTAAAGAGATAGTAGAGGAATACCTTGTTAATCTAAATGAATTTAAGTCTCCAGGCCCAGATGAACTACATCCAAGGGTATTAAAAGAACTGGCAAATATAATATCGGAGCCATTGGCAATAATCTTTGAAAACTCCTGGAAAACAGGAGAAATCCCAGCAGACTGGAGGAGGGCAAACGTTGTCCCCATCTTCAAAAAGGGGAAAAAAGAGGATCCCAACAATTATCGTCCAGTTAGTCTGACATCAGTACTAGGAAAGATTCTGGAGCAGATCATTAAACAGAGAGTCTGTGAACATCTAGAAGGCAATGCCATAATCACAAAAAGTCAACATGGGTTTCAGAGAAACAAGTCATGCTAGACAAATCTAATCTCTTTTTTTGATAAAATTACCAGCTTGGTAGATGAAGGGAATGCTGTGGATATAGTATATCTTGATTTCAGTAAGGCCTTTAACAAAGTTTCCCATGACATTCTTGCAAACAAGCTTGTAAAAGGTGGGCTAGACAAGGTAACTGTTACATGGATTTGTAACTGGTTGACCGGCCGAACCCAAAGGGTGCTCAACAATGGCACCTTTTCATCCTGGAGAGAAGTGACCAGTGGGGTTCCACAGAGCTCTGTCCTGGGCCCAGTGTTATTCAACATCTTTATCAATAACCTGGATGACAGGATTGGGAGCATACTTATCAAATTTGCAGATGACACCAAATTAGGAGGAATAGCTAATACTCCAGAGGACAGGATCAACATTCAAAACTACCTGAATAGACTAGAAAGTTGGGCCAAAGCTAACAAAATGAAATTCAACACGGAGAAATGTAAGGTACTGCACTTAGGGCAGAAAAATAAAATGCACAGATATAGGATGGGGGACACCTGGCTGAATGAAACTGCATGTGAAAGGGATCTGGGAGTCCAAGTGGACCACAAGCTGAACATGAGTCAACAGTGCGATGTGGCAGCTAACAAGGCCAATGCAATTTTAGGCTGCATCAATAGAAGTAT
>NC_056525.1:237882478-238012818 GCF_019175285.1 Sceloporus undulatus
AAAACGGAGAAATGTAAGGTACTGCACTTAGGGCAGAAAAATAAAATGCACAGATATAGGATGGGGGACACCTGGCTGAATGAAACTGCATGTGAAAGGGATCTGGGAGTCCAAGTGGACCACAAGCTGAACATGAGTCAACAGTGCGATGTGGCAGCTAACAAGGCCAATGCAATTTTAGGCTGCATCAATAGAAGTATAGTGTCTAGATCAAGTAATAGTGCCACTGTATTCTGCTTTGGTCAGGCCCCACTTGGAATATTGTGTCAAGTTCTGGGCACCACAATTTAAAAAGGATCTTGAGAAACTGGAGCGTGTCCAAAGGAGGGCGACTAAAATGGTGAAAGGTCTGGAAACCATGCCCTATGAGGAACGACTCAGGGAGCTGGGGATGTTTAGCCTGGAGAAGGACAGGATGCTTACCTGTAACTGTGTTTCTTTGAGTGGTCATCTGCGAATTCACACAAATGGGTTTACTCTGCGCCTGCGCAGGAATACTCGGAAACTTCTGGAATCTCTGGGCAGAACAAGATGTATCTTTCTGCAACTTTTTGGCGGTAGCTCCGCCCACCCATATATAAGGCCCCTGGTGGTCCGCTCCTCCTCAGTTCCGAATGAGCCGCTAATCAGCGCGGCAACAAGCGTTGTCAATGAGCAGACACTGAGGGGATGGATGGGCGGGTTTGTGTGAAATTCGCAGATGACCACTCGAAGAAACACAGTTACAGGTAAGCAACCTGTCCTTCTTCTTCGTGGTCTCTGCGAATCACACAAATGGGTAGACTAGCAAGCTTAAGTCAGTGGAGGAGGGAGTGTCAATAGCATTCTGAATAACCAATGTACCATCAATCAGCAATAACAACAATAAAATGTTAAACTAGACCAGTGTCAAATATTTATTAACACCTTAGGGAACCGAATGCATGGCAGAGAGTAACACTGCCCTCCCAAAGGCTGCCTCCTGTCTGGCCCTTGTGTCCAACCTGTAATGTCTGATGAAAGTTAATGGTTGTGACCAGATAGCAGCCCTGCACACATCCTCCAATGGGACCCCAGTCAAAAAGGCAGAGGATGTGGCTACCGCCCGAGTTGCATGGGCACGAATATCTCTAGGTGGAGTTTTGCCAGCCAGCTCATAGCATAAGCGGATGGTACTGACCACCCACTTGGAAAACCTTTGGGCTGACACTGGCATACCTTTCTTAGCTTCAGAATAACAGACAAAAAGTCTCTGTGACTGCCTTGTCCCCGATGTTCTGTGCAAGTAAAAGGCCAGTGCCCTCTGTACGTCAAGCGCATGGAGTTGGCGCTCGGCGTCCGTGGTCGGGTTCGGAGCCAAGGTGGGTAGAACAATGTCCTGGTTGATATGAAAGGCTGACACTACCTTGGGTAAAAAGGTGGTGTCGGTACGGAGTACCACCTTGTCTTTATGAAAGCGTAAAAAGGGCTGGTCAGCTCGCAAGGCGCACAGTTCTCCAGCACGGCGAGCCGATGTAATGGCCACCAAAAAGGCTGTTTTCCAGGTTAAGAGTCTCAAGTCTATGGTGGCCATGGGCTCGAACGGTTTGAAGGCTAACCAGGATAGAACCACTTCCAAGTTCCAGGCTGGCGTCGGGTTGCAGGCTGGAGGGTGTAAATTGTTGAATCCCTTAAGGAATCTTCTTATAAGGGGGTCACCAAAAAGAGAAGGCTTGCCATCAAACAGATAGTGAGAGGATATGGCAGAAAGGTAGCACTTTATAGAGCTTAACGAAAGACCTGCCTCTGTTAAGGTCATAAGAAAGTCCAGGACCGTCGGGATGGAGACTTGTGAAGGAGGAATACATCTATCTTGAAGAAAGTTGAGGAATTTATTCCACTTGTATTTATAAGATCTTTGTGTAGCAGGCTTCTGTGCTGCGAGTATCACGGTACGGACGTTTGCCGGCAAGGCTGTTAGGACTGTATCCTCCATGCCACCAATGGGAGAGAATACATCTCGGGATGGAGAACTTGACCGTCGTGCAGTGACAAGAGGTCGGGACGGTAGTCGAGGCGGAGGTGGTCCTTCGAGAGCCGGAGAAGTGGGGTGAACCACGGTTGTCTGGGCCATCATGGTGTGATGAGGATTGCGTTGGAGTGGTCCGTCAGCATTTTTGACAATACCCTTGTGATCAACGGGAATGGGGGAAAGGCGTACAGCAGTCCCTGGTCCCATTCGAACTGGAAGGAGTCTCCCTTCGATCCCGGTGCCTGGGTCTGGGAGCAGAACGATGGGCTGTGAGTGTTGAGGTGTGAGGCGAACAAGTCCATCTGAGGCTCTCCCCATCGGGAGAATAGGAGATTGGTCACGTCCGGATGCAGTCTCCATTCGTGACAGGTGGTTGGCGTCCTGCTGAGCTGGTCGGCCAGACAATTTTGATCTCCCGGGAGGTGGATGCATTGTAGTAGTATTCTGTGGAGGATGCACCACTCCCAGATCCGAAGGGTTACTGACAGCAACGTCTTGGACCTTGTGCCACCTTGTTTGTTCAGGTAGTACATGACGGTAGTATTGTCCGTCAGTAGGAGCACTATCTTGTTGGTAAGAACGTTTTGGAAAGCTCTGAGGGCCTTTTCTACGGCAAGCATCTCCAATATGTTGATGTGGAGAGCTTTCTCTGAGACTGTCCATTTGTCTTTTATAATGAGGTCTAAAGTGTGAGCGCCCCAGCCTTGAAGGGACGTGTCCGTGGTGAGAGTAATCTCTGGTCGAGGAGGTAGGAAGGGCATGCTGGAGCAAACATTGTCTGGTCGGAGCCACCACTGTAGAGATTGTTGTACCTTTCTTGGGATGGTGAGCGTCTTGGCCGGGGAATCCCGTACGGGGTCAAACACGGACAGGAACCAGGACTGAAGCGGCCTTAGACGAAGTCGTGCCCATGGGGTAACGAAAGTAGTGGAGGCTAAATGTCCCATCGCGACCTGGACATGTTGCGCCTGTAGACGTCTTCGACAGATGCAAGGTAGAATTGCCGCACAGAGTGCTTGGAATCTTGCCTGTGGGAGGAAAGCTTTCTGCTGTCTTGAATCCAGCGTGGTTCCTCGAAAGTCCATGCACAGAGAAGTTCAACATATTGAGAAGGGAAAGAGAGAACTCGATATCGTGCAGGAGGGTCTCCTGTGACGCTGCGGTGAAGAGCCAGTCGTCCAAGTAGGGGAAGACAGTTATCCCTCTTTGATGGAGATATGCTATGACGGGTGCCATGCACTTCGTAAAGACCCGTGGGGCTGTGGAGAGGCCAAACGGAAGAACCTTGTACTGAAAGATCTTGGATCCGACTGCGAATGCCAGGAATCTGTGGTGTTCCTCCCTTATTGAGATGTAGAAGTATGCATCCTTCAAGTCCAATGTTACGAACCACATGTCCTTCTGCAAGAGTGGTAAAATAGAGGCAAGAGTTACCATGCGAAAACGCTTGCAAACAATAAAGGAATTCAGGTCCCGTAAGTCCATTATAGGTCTAAGACCTGAGTCTCTCTTGGGGACGGTAAAGTATCTAGAGAAAAAGCAGTATCGAACCCGACAGGGGTGCACGGGTTCGATGGCGCCTTTAGAGAGGAGTGTGCGCACTTCGTCGAGAAGGGTGTCCGAGGGGACAGTGGGAAGAAAAACTCCGGTGGGTGGGAGTTTAGAAAACTCAAGGGCGTAACCCCTACGGACAATGGTAAGCACCCAAGAGTCTGTGGTGATAGATGCCCAGGTGTTGAAAAAGGGTCTTAGCCTATCACTGAAAGTGGTGACAAGGTGCGCAGGGGAACTTCAGAACCTTCTTTTGCCACGGGCATCCTTTTTCTTGTAGCCCTGGTGAAACTTAGGCTGCGAAGGTTGTTGTCGGTCGGGGGGGGGGGGCAGAAGGAGAGTGAGTAGGGCGAGTGTGAGGTGCCCTGTCCGTGGACTGGTAAGAACGCTCTTGAGGTTGATACCGGTACTGGGCCGGAGGGTACCAAGATCGGTGCGTACTGTATCTTTGGCGTGGTGATTTTGACGACGAAGCCGACATGCCATGCTTCCTGGCTGCGGTTTTCATTCGGTACCGGAAGTTAAGCTTTTCGTCAGTCTCCTTGTTAAATAGCCCAGAGTTATCGAAGGGCATATCTTCTATGGCTGCCTTAGCGTGTGGGGTAAGTTCAGATGCTCGGAGCCAGGCGTAGCGGCGCAGAGCTATAGACCCAGATAGCACTTTGGAAGCGCAATCTGTTGAGTGCCTAGCAGATATGATCTGTTGGCCTGCCATCAAGTGGATTTCGTTGCGGAGTGCAATCATCATCCTGCGTCTGTCATCTGGGAGTTCGTTGATGGTTGGGTCCATCTTTTCAGTCAATAACTGAATATATGCTCCCATACAGGCCGCATAATTGGCTATTTTCATGTCCAAGGCAGCCGAGGCATAAAACTTCTTTGCCAGGCCATCCAGCTTCTTGCTGTCTCTATCAACAGGAGAAGAAGATGGGCGTGCGGCAAAGGTTGTCTGTGCCCCTTCCACTATGGCAGAATTTGGTTTGGGATGGTTGGAGCCAGGATGGTGCTGATGGTGTCACCCTGTATAAGTTCTCGATCTTGCGAGAAGTGGATGCAATGGTAGCTGGCGTCTCCCAGGACCTCTTTGCTATCTTTTCCAGGGAGGGGAGGTATGCTAGAGCCGGGGGTGCCGGTGCTGACCCATGGATCCTCCTTTCAACGGGATCGAGGGCGTCATCGTCGGGATGGGCGACTTCCAATTTGAGGGCGTCGGCCATCCTGATAATGTGGTCTGCGAATGCCCTGACGTCATCCGTAGGCGAGGGCACTGCAGGCTCCACAAAGGACAGTGGTGTCTCTGTGTCCGACATGGGAGATTCCGAGCGGGAACGCGAGCGGGATCTCGTGCGGGATCGGCTCAAGCGGGCTCCGGTTGGAGACGGATCTCTCCTCGGTGTGGAAGGAAGTCTGGACCGGATGTCGTCGTCCAAAGCCGTGTCAGGCTGGTGGGAGGACGTCAGTCTGGTCCTGGGTGGGTCCCGGAAGGTTGCGACGAAGATGGGAGGCCGCCACGGGCAACAGGTATTGGCCCGAACGATGATGATCATAAATGAGATCTGGGTAAGACTCCAACAGATCTCGATCTGGAAGCTCCTTGTGAGCTAAGTCATAAGCAGACGCCTCATCAGCCTCCGTACCGAGAGTGGCTCGGTCCTTGTGGAGAGGAGAATGGGTTTGCGGCTTGTCCTGCCGTGGTGACCGGGACCGCCTCCGGGCTCTGTCCCGTGCAGGAGAGCGGGATCTAGGTCTAGCCCTTTGAGGAGAAAGCGGGACGTCCGAATCGGGGATCTCTCCCTCGAACTCCAAGGAATGATCCAGGTCCACAATCTGTATGTCCTCTGAGGGTATGGAGAGGTGGCTGGAGATAAGAACTCTTGGTTCCAGCGGGTTCCACAGGCACAGGCATAGTCGGGGTTGTCGTCGGCCTGGGCTCTGGAGATGGGGCCAAGGGAGGCCTCGTGTCTGGTGGGGGAACGGAGACCGTGCTCGGGGGTCCTTTGCGGCGGAACTTGGCCGGGGGTGAAGCCGAGCGGGCCCTCTTAGAACCCCGGTCTGGTGCGGGGGGTTTAGGGGCTCGTTTTTCGCCTTGCTTCTTTTTAGGTGCCTTGGAGGGCTTTCCATCTCCATCCCCCGATGTAGCAGAGGTGGTGGGCTGCCCTAAAACTTTATCATAAAGGGCTGCCTTCAGGGTCTGGTCCCGGTTTTTAAGAGCCTGAGTGGACATGGCTTTGCAGTGGGGGCAGGCGGACGGAATATGAGCCTCCCCCAGGCAGAGGACACATTTCTCATGGCCATCGGCCATGGGGATTTTCACCCCGCAATTGGTGCACCTCTTAAAGGAGGCCATTATATCCCCCGTGGAGGCGTCCAGTCCTGAGATTGGTCAGTTCGTACCGAAGGCCAGTTTTCCAGAGATTCAAGTTGCACAATAGCGAGCGAAGTTCCTCGAGCTGCTTAGCACGGCGGAATGAAGGAACTGAAGAGGAGCGGACCACCAGGGGCCTTATATATGGGTGGGCAGAGCTAGCGCCAAAAAGTTGCAGAAAGATACATCTTGTTCTGCCCAGAGATTCCAGAAGTTTCCGAGTATTCCTGCGCAGGCGCAGAGTAAACCCATTTGTGTGATTCGCAGAGACCACGAAGAAGAAGAGAAGGTTAAGAGGTGATATGATAGCCCTGTTTAAATATTTGAAAAGAAGTCATATTGAGTAGGGAGCAAGCTTGTTTTCTGCTGCTCCGGAGAACAGGACCCGGAACAATGGATTCAAGCTGCAGGGAACGAGATTCCACTTCAACATTAGGAAGAACTTCCTGACAGTAAGGGCTGTTCGACAGTGGAACACACTCCCTCGGAATGTAGTGGAGTCTCCTTACTTGGAGGTCTTTAAGGAGAGGTTAGATGGCCATCTGTCGGGGGTGCTTTGATTTGGATTTCCTGCATGGCAAGGGGTTGGACTGGATGGCCCTTGCGGTCTCTTCCAACTCTATGATTCTATGATAAAAATTCACTAAAGCAACATCTGCACTGGTTTCCATGGGAGGTCCTGGAATCAAACCCCAGCAGAGACTATGGGCTCTCTGTACAAATTTAAGAGAAAGAAAAAAACACATTCTAAAGTAAAGAAGGAAGAAATCAGAAATTTTCTTAAAGATCAAAATATAGTACCAATCGATGAAACCCAAAGAATTGAATTAAATAATGATATTACCATTAATGAGATTTCGGAAGCAATCAGAAAAATGAAATTAGGTAAATCTCCGGGGCCGGACGGTTTTCCAGCTTTGTATTATAAAAAACTAGAAGCAGAAATTATTAATCCATTGTACTGTGTGATGAATACAATCTTAAAAGAAGGAATTCCAGAATCTTGGCAATCATCTTTCATCACATTAATTCCCAAATCGGAAGCAGAAATTCAGGAAATCAAAAATTTCAGACCTATCTCTCTCCTAAATAACGACTATAAAATTTTCACCATGATATTGGCTGACAATTTGAAAAAGATTTTGATCCAATGGACAAATGGAGATCAGGTTGGCTTTTTACCAGGAAGGCACTTGAAGCAGAATGTAAGAAATATAATTGATTTAATAGAGTATCTGGATAAAAAACCAAACTGTCAAGCTGCTTTAGTTTTTTTGGACTGTGAAAAAGCATTTGATAGCGTTAATTGGGACTTCTTGATTGAAACTTTAGAAAGATTGAAATTGGGTAAAAAATTTATTGGATGGGTTTCGGAAATCTATAAAGTACAAAATGCAAGAATTTTAGTGAACGGAAGTAAAACGGATAACTGCTCAATACAAAAAGGTACCAGGCAAGGCTGTCCACTTTCTCCTCTCTTGTACATAATAGTAGCTGAAATACTAAATAATTTGATTAGATCGGAAAATGAAATTACTGGAATAAAAGTTAAGAAGTTCGAACATAAAATTAAATTTTATGCCGACGATACGGTGATAACTTTATCTAACCCATTGGAAAGCGTTACAAAACTTTTGACAACTATAAAACAATTCGGATATTATGCAGGTCTGAAAATAAACGAAAATAAAACTAATGTCTTAGTAATGAATATGAGTAAAAAACAACAAGAAGAATTTACAGAAAAATCAGGTCTGAACATCAAAAAAATGGTGAAATATTTAGGATTAAACATAACTAAAAATTCTGAGTTATTTAAAAACAATTATGAAAAAACGTGGCAGGAAATTAAGACACAGTTACGGAAATGGTTGAAACTGAACTTATCTTGGTTGGGAAGGATCTCTACCATAAAAATGAATGTCCTACCTAAAATAATGTATTTATTTCAATCGCTACCAATAATCCAAAATGATACTCCCTTTAAAGCGTGGGGAAAAGACCTAACAAATTTTATAAGGAATCAGAAGAAACCGAGAATCAAGCTGAAAACTATGCAAGAAACAAGGGATAAAGGAGGATTGGATATGCCAAATTTAAGACTTTACTACTATGCATGCTGTCTTGATTGGGTTAAACAATGGATAAGATTGGAAGAGGAAAAAATACTGCAATTGGAAGGGTTCGATTTAATTTACGGATGGTACGCATATATGATGTATGATAAAGTTAAAGTAAATAAGCAAGTCAATGATCATTTCATTCGCAGAAGTCGTCTTATATGCTGGAAAATATGGTAGTTTTTTCCCCCTGGTTACAATGAAAAGTACTGAATAAAAGCATGTGAACATTTGAGAAGATGGTACTTTCCAATCTATAGTAAATGATGAATTCCAGCAGAAGGCAGCATTTTTCTGAAGCCCTGGACTTAAGGTAGTAAATGAAGAGGTTGTAAAGTCTGTGAGTAAACTCTTCTCTCACTGTATTCAGTACCCAATGATCTAATGTGGACTGACTGTAAATGTCCACAATCCCTTGTAACCTCCTGTCCACTCCAGGGATTGCATCGTGTCTGCTTTTCCTGTGTGAAGTGAGAGTGAGGGTTGAGAACCTCCTGGGCTCTGGGAAGACTGCTAGTTTGGTTTTGCATTCGCCATGCTCAGGCATGCAATACCTGGAGTCTCCGGCCTAAAAAAGGAACTAAAAGCCTGCATAGTCAGAGCTATATGAGAAGGATTTTTTTTCCTTCTTTAGATTTGCTGGAACTAATGCTTTTGGTCTGGTTTCAACCAGCTCTGGTTCCAGGGAATTTCCTCAAAATTTAGTACCAAAAATGTGGCACAGGTTAGATTTTGTTTGGTGCACGTGTTCACGTTTTAATGTCTTAAATCAAACCTGACACTTGACAGCAAAAGCTGTGGCCTGTAACCTAGCATTAAACTTCATAGTACTGAGATAGGCATTCATTCTGAAGGAAATTAACAATTCATTAATTACTTGTCTCCATTTGACACTGTTGCTTGGGTTCTCCTTTAGTAATTTCTTACAGAGGATGGCTCATGTGTCTTTTTAAGCACAAAGTTTCAGCTTTCTTATCTTCAGTTACTTTGAAAGCATCTTTCTTATCTGTCTTCAGATAAGAAATGAACTACCTTCTGTTATTCCAAGGCATCTTTCTAATCTCCACTTGGAGACAAGAGTAAAACCAAACAAATTCAGAAGAGAGATTTGTAGCTTAGATATCACATTCTAGGAAATACTGTTATTTTTTAAATGCATGCTGAATTAGGCCTGGCGGTGGAGGGCTTGTTCCATTCCTTTCTTTCTTACTACAGTCATGAAATCAGGAGGAAAAAGAATCTCTGATGAAGATGTATCCATTTTGGAAAAATATTCCCTGTTCCCAATGGGAAATCAGGATCTTTGGGTTCATCAGGAACAGATGGACAAATGAGACCCTGAGCCTTAATTACCTTCTTTAATAGGACTGGAAAATCTTCTCCAAGAAGGAGTTGGACTGAAGGAATTCTGTTCATTTGCCTCCATGCCAAAGGGGGAGGGAGAAGAAACTATTATCTGTGTTGTTCACTGAGGAATTATCAGACATGGACTTTGACTGAGATAGGGGCATAGATTTAATGCATTTGTGCTTCTTTGTAAGAGGCTTTGCTTTACAAACAAGGTTTGTTTTAGAAATAAGGTTTTCTGCTGCCAAAGCTAGGCAATCAGAGGCAGAGACTTGAAGAGGCAGGCAAAATGAAAGGTGCAACGAAGTTTTCCCAGCTTACAGTGCCTGATCTTGTTCAGGAGAACAGAGGGGTTGCTGAGGGAGAGGGAAGATGGATCCAATCTTGATCCCTAGCTCTAGTGCCTTTGGGAACACTTTAGTTGGTCACCAAGGCACCCTGAGTGTTTACAGAATTGCTTACTGACAGCAATAATGTCATCTGTATCACATATTTACTGGGGCTACTAAAGACCTAACAGAAGTGGTATCTTCTTGTGTCAATGGAACACAAATCCAGGAGGTAAATGCAGGGGGACAAGTTACTCACAGTCATTGTTGCATGGTTTGTCTGTTATAGGCTGATTGTGAGCAGGATGAGGCTGCAGAATATAGGGATACATTTGCTATTCCTTCTGCAAATTCCCCCGTTAGCTCTACCTCTTGCCCAGACGGTATCATAGAATCATAGAATCACAGAATCATAAAGTTGGAAGAGACTGCAAGGGCCATCGAGTCCAACCCCCTGCCATGCAGGAACTCTCAGTCAAAGCATCCCTGACAGATGACCATCCAGCCTCTATTTAAAGACCTCTAAGGAAGAAGACTCCACTACACTCCTTAGAGGTCTTTAAACAGAGGCTGGATGGCCATCTGTCTGGGATGCTTTGATTTAGATTTCGTGCATGGCAGGGGGTTGGACTGGATGGCCCTTGTGGTTTCTTTCAACTCTATGATTCTATGATACTGACTGTGACTGTGAGTAACTTGTCCCCCTACTCCCTTCCTCTTGCCATTCGTTTCCTGCCAGTTCTTTACCTGGTATTTACTGCCTGAGTACTGAAGACCTGGAGAGGGAGTGAGTCCCTGGATATGAAAAGGCTGTCCTCCTCAACTCGTGGAATGAGTTATGGTGGAATAATCACTCTCATGTATTCAACAGTTCCAATAAATATAAAGTTTCTCACACATCCAAAGTAGAGGAACAGATAAAAGATAGAAGATAGCTCGTTTTAAAAGATAAATGGTACAAAGTGAAGAGAAACAAGATGATACAACCTAGTGGAGTGATAAGACAGCAAGGAGACTGACCTTAGGGTCTGCACTCCCCAAAGTCAGTACTATTCTTGCTGATCAGGACAAGCGGGCCACCCATTTCAGGTTGTTCTCCCTTTCACTGCTGGAAAATGTGTTCTTGCTCTTAAAAACCCACAAAATATCTGAGCATCATCATTTCTTTCCATGGATTATTATCCGTAACAAAACTTCCATGTGTATTTGCAAGCAAACACACACACACCATCAGGCAGAAAGAGTGTGCTTGGAAAGACAGGTGCCTGAGATTTAGAGATCTTGTCATTTAAAAATATTCCTTTCTAGGCTAAATGGAGCCATTGTGTAAGGCATTTTAAATTAGCTCTGTATACATGAATGCTCACACACATATTATAAATACCACTTACCTTTTTGAGGTAGTTTAGGAAGAACTCTTGGACCTAGTGCAGTCTTAGCAGTCCCAGAGCTGACAAACAGATACACAAGGGGTTAGAAAAAGCATAATGAAAGCTCCAAATGCCTTATCAACATTATTAATGCATTTCCCACAGACTGGAAAATATCATAGTGGTGGGACTGCACCAGACCCCTGCCCTTCTTGGCTTATAAAAGCCACCACAGGGGTGATTGGCTGAATGGGTAACAGGGATAGTGAACACCTCATTGCAGCAAGGCGAAGGAGAATATCACACTGGGGTTATCCCATCCTTGTGCCATTCTGTCCAGTCCTTCGCAAGCCATCGCAGGAAGGACTTTCAGACACCACTGAGTAGATTCCATCATGAATCCGTTCGAAAAGTACGGCTGACTACACAAAAGACTACGTGATTATGCAAAAGTCAGATGACGTCGCGCAGATCCCATCATTAACCCATTGTTAAAGCGACATTGGCCGGTATTTTACATTAATGAAAATTCATGTTATTGCAATGCCATTTTAATGACAGCTTAATAATGGGATCGGTGTGACGATCTGAAAGCCTTTCATGCTATTGCAGTCACAGACAGGTTAATGACAGGATAGGGGAGTAATCCCATCCCTATCCCATCTGTGTGTGATAATCCTCAGAGTCTAAAAAAAGCTATAGTGGAGCTCCGCTCCTACAGTACTACTGCTTGACCCCATGACCATTGGCCTGCAGGGTCCTTCAGGGTTGAAATCATAAATGTGTTTCCTTTTGACACCACCTACATACTATATGAGCAGTTCCACATTCAGAGGGTAAGCCCTGACAACTGGGATTGGCAGAGATCACATTCCAAAAGAAGTAAAATTAATCTGCAGGGAGAATGATGCACATATAGAGTGCTGTCTTCGTTTTTTTTGTGAAAAGACGAAACCTGTACTTGCACACAACCAATTAAAAGAATATAATAGCCCTGTTGGATCCACGTAAAGTCCACTGCATTCATCATTCTTTTTGAAATGATGGGCAGCCAGATGCTTCTGGGAAACCTGGTCATAGATTTGATGAACCTTTTCTTGCTCTGCATCTTCAGAAACTGATATTCAGTGGCATTCTCTCTCTGAACAAAGATGTTTTGTATAGCCTACATGGCTAACAGATATTAGTAATGTGGGCAATATTTGTTTAAGTCCTTTTAAAAGCCATTTAAGCTAGTGACCACCATATCTGATGGCTGCAAATCTCCTGTCTGTTCAGCATCTGGACAAGTTATGATCTAGATTCTGTTACCAGAAAGAAGAAAAATATCTTGTGTGAAAATATAAATATAATAGAGTTCCTTCATAACTTTTGTTCTTTATCAGCAAGGCAAATTCTTAGAATTTCTTCCAATTTTACAAAGCCTTATTTTCCGGCAGTATCTACCAAAAATAAATGAGGCAAAGCTAAACATGATAATATTGTTTCTGTCATTTGTTTCTATGAATCTATTGTTTCTGAATAAGTAATTCATTTTTAATCACTTGAGCCTGAAACCTTGAACCCTGTCCCTGCCAAGATGTCTTCCCATGAAAGCACCTCATCTATAAATGTAAAGTAAAATTAACCATATAAAGAAAACAGGTTATTTACCTTGGTTTAAATTTGACAGTTGTGTAAATTTAAAAAGAAGTTATAAAGTTATAAAGAAATACATATAAAATAGGAAAACATACTAAATTGGAATAATTATATCGAACTGAAAAAACATAGATATCTTTGTGGGCCCCACATTCTGAGAAAGGAAATGTATAAAAAACTGTATATACTCGTCTATAAGTCTAAAAATTTATGCCCCCAAATCTGCCCCGATCTGGCTTTTAGCCAGCCCAAAAAGAAGCGGCAGAATGCCACTCCTTTTTCAGACAGCAAAAAGCCGGCTTTTCCGCCGCTGCTGCAGCTTTGTAGAATTCCTGCAGCATGTGGGGTATAAACGCTGTGGTGTCAGAGTGTTGCAAAGCTGGCTTCCTGGCAGCTTCCTGCCAGCTTGGGGGCATGCGTTGTCCAAACGACATGCCCCCAAACCACCAGGAATGAGCTGCAAAGGGGACGTCTGTTTCACCCCTACGTTTTATTACCAATATGAAAGAAGTACACTTCTCTGGGACATTTCAGGATTAATATTTTTGCATAGCTATATTGACTTTAACAAAGTAATACAAAGATAAAATTCTTACCCAGATTGTTGAGACATCCCTTCAAACTTGTTTGCAGTCTTTGTGGCTGGGGGACCCAAATCATTACCTAAGAATTTTAAAAAAAAAGTTAATTGAAAACTAAAGTAGCAGCAAATATTAGCAGAAATAGTAAGTAGCCTTTGTAGTAATAAATGTACCTATTTTTAAATATTTTAAAAATATATTTTTATATATGGAATCCTCTATTGCAGTCTACGTTACATAACTACGGTATATGTATTATTAGCTACATAGTGGAGGTGTTAAGAAACTCAGTGGATTGCAAAGATGTCTAACAGAACTCTGGCAAGAGTGTCCTTATACACACTAGGTTCTACTGATGCACACTGGCACTCCAAAGCTGGCGTCTCAATGCACTGGTCACTTTGCCGGGTTCTTTACATAACAACACAACAACAACCCCTTATTGGATACAGACATGACGGAACTGCCTTATTCTAATTTCTGCAGACCAGCTATGTCCACTTAAGAAGTAAGTCCCCAAAGGCAATCTGAATAAGGTCAAATGGCACTAACAATCTATAATAAGGTCTTTTTTATCCACCGATTCAAACACCCACAGTTTGACAATATTTTTAAAAATTATACATTACTGATAGCAAACCTTGATTTTCCATTTTCTATAAGGGACACCATTTTGCTATGCCATTATACTGAATGGGACTTGAGTATCCACGTATTTTGTTATCCATGGGGGATCCGGGAACCAAACTGCAGCAGATACCAAGGGCCAACTGTACAACAGCATAATTTTGACTATATCACTGTATAGGAAGTAATGTTTTTCAGTACTACCTCCATGTGAATGCATGTGTTTATGGCCAAGGAGCTAAGAAAATCTTAGCTAAAACTATCTGTTCAAAGCCTTTTCTTTTACTTTGGCACAAGTTAGGGGTGAAATAGCCCACCCCTTCTGAAGCTGGATTGGAGCCATGACAACCACATGTCCCAATCTGTTTTTCAGCTGGCAAAAAGATGGATTTTCTGCTCTGTCGTGGCCAGAAGCCAGCTTTAAGGCGCTCCAGTGGCATGCAGCGTATAAATGTTGTGCTGCCGGAGTGCCTGAAACCTGGCCTCTGTGTAAATGCCTTGGTGGTTTCTGGGTGGCTTGGAAGCATGGGGTGTTTAACTGCCATGCTCCCAAGCCACCCAGAAGGTGGTGCAAAAGGGCTGTGTGTTTCAGCCCTTAGTCTATATATGGAAGCTGACATTTCTGTAAGCATTTTTAAAATGTACAACTGTGCCAAGACAGAGATGACAAATTTTAATTTTCTATCTCCAGCATACTGCTGCGCTAGAAGTTCCATATTTAGAAGATAGCAAGAATGCACACTATTTTTGTGTAAACCTTTAACTTCAGTCTGTCTCTGGGTTCTCCACTCCAAACATACATTCGAAGAATTAGGCTTAAGTCTATGAAAGCTCACGCTACCAACTTCTTTCTCTCAGTTTGTCTCAAAGGTGCTACAAGATCCAATTCACATACTGATTTTCCAGACTAACATGGCTATATCTTTGAATTTTAACATCTCATTTTACTGTAGAACAACTCCAAGATTGCTATTTAACAGGGGTTTTTTGTATCAGTTGTTAGCAGCAATTTCAACTTCTCTGGAAGGAGAATCTAATTTTAACACTGAAATGAAGAACTCAGAACAACTAGTTCTCATGCACCTCCATCTAGACCACAAAAGCAAACAAAGCTTTTGTGTGTGAACTGGACCTGAGATAACATCTGATTAATAAAGCTTCAATTCAAGTAGCCTTGTTAGTCTTTAAGGTCTCACAAGATTCTGTTGGATTTCTTAAAACAGATGAAAACATTTTGTCTAGAAATAAGACAGTGAAAACGGTACTGCTAGAATCGTGCCTCATGCTAACTGCTGTCTGGTCCTCAGGCAGCCTAAGAGTCAAACCTATCCCTAAGAGTCATGGAAAAATGAAAGGCCATTTAAGGTCCTCTGTTAGCTTGGAAATTGGAAAGGGTGTTGAAAACACAAGATAGAATTCTAATCAAAAATAGGTTTTCAGTTTAAGATTATCAAGAATTATTTTCAAGAACAAAAGATGATGGTGTTGGCAAAGACAGGAAATAAATTACAGAAATTAACAAACATTTAACAATAGAAATTAAGGAGTGGACTTCAGTAGTGTCACCCAAGATTTAATTTAAGAAACTAGACTCAGTGTGACGGAGTGGTTTGAATGCTGGACTCTGGAGACCAAAATTTGATTTCCAGCTTGGCCATGAAACCCACTGTGTGATCTTGGGCAAGTCACACTCTCTCAGCCTCAAGGGAAGACAGTGGCATACCTCCTCTGAACAAATCTTGCTAAGAAATCCCCATGATATGGTTTTAGAGTTGCCATAAGTCAGAAATGACTTAAAGGCACACAACATACATAAAGCAGAAACATTAGCCAGCTGCCAACTTTTTTTTTTAATTAGAAAGTACTAATCTGTATTAAAACTGCTTTCAATGCACTGCGTTATCTCAAGGTAATTCCTCAGTTCTGGGACTAAAAGTGAGCAGTAGACAAGTAAAGAGCCAACAGGACTGAGAGGCTGTATAGACCAGCAGTAAGTGCCGGCAACGGGGCAGTGTGGGAGCATAGTATTTGGTGTTGCACACCCCAATGCCACCCTCGATGCCAGCGTCACAGCACCCGCCTGACTGCACGGTGGGCGGTGTTGTGGTACGCCTTTGGCATAGCATTCACAAGTGGTATGCCAAAAGGAGCACTGAAAAGTGCAGCCATGGCGGCAAGGCACCCTTTTTTCCAGGCCAAAAAGAAGCAGCATTTTGCCAATTCTTTTTGGCCCAGAAAAATGGCGGATCAAGGCCGTAGCGTGCGGCTGCCCTGGCCCTGATCCAGCGCTCAAAGCTGCCCCTTACCGGCAGTCTGTTTTGCCCCTGAGTTTCCTCCCTCTATTTCTGTTATTCCATCATTCTACTATCCTAGCCAGTGGGCTCCTAGGAGGAGGATTGGTCCCTATTCAAAGGATAACAAACGGGAGACTTCTGAAATTATATGAAACTGGGACAAGGGCTGAAAATGGCCTGAAGGCCACAAGTTGGCCACATCCCTTCTAATAGTTCGGAGTACAGCACTGATAAAAATCTGGTTTGTTTTGTTGAATAGCCATCGAAAGAATGAAGATTCCTCAGATTACAAAGTTGTTGTTGGGTTGGGGTTTTTTTTTTTTTTTTTGGTTCATTTCCTAACATTTTCAAATTTCTATACAATTATGTCACAATGTAAATTCAATTTGTTCTCTAGGGAACTGCAAGATCAAGAATTCAAATTGTAAGCAGCATACAAAAAGACAAGCTAGCTTAGTGAATAACAGACTCAGCACAGGTGAATCCATTTGCCATGCAAAAGCTGATTACATACTCATGAAAAAATACAAAACAATTATGTGGCTATGTCAGTGGGAAAGGTCAGTAAAAGAAAAAATGTGTCACTTCTGTTGCCAGCTTTACCACAGACTCAAAATCTATTTTACCACTATCTTACTTTTTGATCATATTTTCTTTACCACTGTGATATTTTAACTGTTTTTCAAGGTGCCTTATGTAACTCGATACAAACCTTAAGAAAAAAAATGAATAAAACAACATCATTTTGAAAAGCCAGTAATCTCTGTACCTCCATGGGGAACTACATTATTTGCTTGGATTTATAAAAATCTACTCTGATTGGCCAGATAATACTCTCCTTACCACTGATTTTACCTGTTTTCATTCATTCATTTGTGTGTATAAAATGAAAGAATTGCTTAGATTAAAGTAATTTTGATCAACAAATAAAAAATCATAATTCATATTCAGCTTGGGGAACGTCCTCAGTTTTTGAAATTATTTCATACAAGTACTTACTCTGTTTTTCTAAATGCTGAACTATCTTTTAAAAGAAATTTAATGTATCTATTATTTTTTTAAATTTCACTAAAGATTTTGACACTGGAGTTAAACACGTCACATTTGAATGTGTAGTTCAAGTGACTCCACTTCTTTTTAGAACTAAAGGTAATGGGTTTAAAAATAGTCTTTCAGAAAATAACTGGTGCACATAAAACAAGACATAAATGAAATGTATTTGGTCAATGCCCCTGAAAATATCTTCTGTTTACCCTCTCATTTTAGCAGTGTGAAATAGTAACTTTGCAAACTGTGCAGACTATAAAGAAAGCATGGTATAGTTCGGTAAGGATAGATGCTTAGAGATTGTTTAGTAAAAATTACAGATTTCTGCCTGTAACTAGTTCTTCGAGTATCACCTGTGAACACAAATTTATGGGTTGTCCTGCACCTGTGCAGAGCTAAGCAAACAATTTTTAGCAGTAGTCCTGCCCCCTCTCCAATATTGATGAATCAACATTTATGCTCTTTCCCTCTGTTCCTGTATGTTGCAGAGCATAGGAGAGGTTGTAAACAAAACAGCTACAGCAAGGAGATGAGCAGGTTGTGTGAGTTCAGAAATTACCAAACAACTATTATTACAGGTAAGTAACATGTTTTTCCTTTTCATGGTCTCTGTGTCTAAAATCTATGGGTGAATGGCAAGCTGTATGAGGGATATAAGCATTTATGTTCCTTAGGAGGTTTTTAAACAGAGGCTGGATGGCCATTTGCTGGGGATGCTTTGATCGTGATTTCTTGCATGGAAGGGGGTTGGACTGGATGGCCCTTGTGGTCTTTTCCAAATTATAAGAGGTTGTTTCTGGGGATAATGGCTGGCATGTTCCTGTGCATGGACAAACCACAAGGAAACCACTGGACATATGGACCAGGCAGCAAACACTAACAAATAAACCTTAAGGGAGGAGTATCCAAGGCCTTTTGAGGTGTCTGTGAGGAACTGAGAATGGATCTGCTGTTTATCAACAATCAATATGGATGTTAGAGTTATGTCCAGGCATACGAATGGAAGCCTTCCACTTTTATAAACAGGGCTTTCTAGTGAACGATTTCCAAGAAGGTCCAAGTTCTAGCCACTAGGTTTAAGATAACGGATCAATCACATCATTAGGTACAGAGCATGCAGATTTGGATGTATGATGAAGCCTTGTTCCTGTGTCAGAAGGGCTCAAGGTAATGAGAGATGAGGGTATCTCCAAGGTGTGAACCACACCTGACAAGTTCACCAAAAGATGTCTAGAATTCAGTGAGATTTTTGTCTTGTAACTTCATTCCCTCATCGGTAATGGGAAAGTCATCACACAGAAAGACATCTCATCACATGGCCCCTAGAGCAAAACTTTCAAACTAATAGTCAAAAGGTTAGTTGGAGGTAGTGTTGAAGATGCAACCAAAGGAGGATGTGAGATAGATAGTGGGGCCTGTGGAATAAAGACCAAGGGCAACAGGTCCAGATTAGTCACAGGCACCAAACTGTCATCCAGAGGAGGGTGGGTTATCCAAGGACAGTTGGGTGTTTTGATCTGCACACCTATAAGAACTGTCACAAAAATCTCCCACTTAGAGAGAGTCTCCTGTAAGGCATAGAACTGGTTATAAGAGCCCCACTGCATGGGAGGCAGTGAACTCCAAGAGAAGAGGGGAAGCATCTGATGTTTTGGTGGAAAGTGATACTGATTCCAAAACAGCCACTGTTAAGAAACTCTGGAGACAGATGATATCAGAGAGAGTTCACTCAGTGTAGATCAGCGGTTCCCAACCTGTGCACTGAGGAGACCTGGCTCCACATGCACCTATCAGGTGTTCCACAGACACTCCAGGAAAATGAAAGAAATAAAAACTGAATGAAAGTAAAGATTAAGAGACAAAAAGTAACACTACTCCTAAACACCATTAACTTGTAAGAGGGTAGGCCTCCTAGGGGCTCTGCCATAGAAATTGATTCTATAAAGGGCTCCGCCAGTCAAAAAGATTGGGAACCCCTGGTCTAGTAATGGCCGTAACAAGGAGAACTCAAGGTTGAAGGCCAACATCCCAGTGGAGAAGGACAGAAACTATGTCCTCTAGAAGAGGAGAGATCACTCTCAATCCTACTACGCACAGCTGGGGACTGGTCCTGACTGGAGTGACAATACAGAAACAAGTCCAGAATCTCACTCTGTGAATACATTGTTATGAATTAGACATTATCCAGAGAAGCTGACGAGGCACACTAAAAACTTTCTAACACTTCCTCAATTCCATCAGAAGGAACTCTGTGACTTCAGGAACATAAACATTGGCATCCAAGACAGGCACCAAATAGATCATTGCAAAGAGCAGCAATGTCAGTAGTCTGACCTGGGATCTCATCTTTCTGATGACATTGATCTCTATTATTTTTATTGTCATGCGGAGAGAATGCTTTGCATGTCTTCATAACATTTCTTTGAGAAATGGGAATCAAACGGTGAGATGCATCTGGCAGTGCTGACAGCAAAGCTGAGGTACGATTGACAGGATCTGAGGCCACCAGAGCTGAGCTTGAAGCATCCAAGATGAAGCATCCAGGATGAACATTACTCAAGTCCCTGGGAGACTTATAAGGAAAGACTGCTGTTGAACTGATGACCCTATACACATCTGAGACAGAATAAACATAATTGCATAAAAAGACTTTTCTATCTCTAAACCCTTCAGGTGGTACAGATAGTTCTTCAATCTTGCTCAGATAATAGTTTGCAGTGCTTGCATGTTTCAGCAATGCAAAATGCCATCAGGTTGGGGAATCTTACTCTTGCAATAAATACATATATATTTTAAAAAATCACTTTAGGAGCCAGGAACAGTAAAATCTGATGTCATAGATTCCAAAGCTCACAAAAATGCAAAAGGAAAAAATAACAAAAAGAATAACTCTGCACATGACAAGCATAATATTAATAATATAAATAATAGCAGTAAAGGGGGGAAAAGAAATGGATTGCTTAGTGTGCTCTGAGAGAGACATTCCAATGAACTGCTATTGCAAAAATAGACCCCCCCCCAAAAAAAAAAATCTGAGGGAAAGGGTGGGAATACAGATGCATGTAAATGGGAGGGGGCGGGGCTATCACAAAAATTTGCTTTCTTTATCTCTGGAACTTTTTGATAGGCCCCACAAACAAGGAGAAAAACCCATATTTTTGAGTCACAGAGACCACAAAAAAGAACTAAAAAATTATAACTCTGCACTGAATGACTGAATTCTTAGTCACCTGGAGAATTCATAGTGACTGGAATGTGTTAACAGAATACAACAGGACTTGAGCATCCATGGATTTTGGTATCCATGTGTGAATGTGTGTATCCTGGAACTAAACCTCAGGGGACACTAAGGGTCCACCATACTCTACCATGATTCACACTAATGCTATGGAGAACCAACACTGTGCTTTCAAGCTTCCATATATACAGATGAACTAGAGTTTAAAGCTGTTTATTTGCTTTCACTCTGCATCTATTTCTTTTGCTAACTGAAAGGCTTCTGGAGGTCCAACAATGGTTAAAATGTGCTGACCATGCCAAACTACAGCACATGCTCTAGTTTCTAAACTTCAGACCACCAGAATGTGCTGGCCAACAGTGTATCAATTCATACATAACTTCAAATCACAGTTAGACTTTCCTAATTATGATTTGGCATAAAATTGGAGTGAGTAACTATGACTAGCTTGAACATAAACACCAGAAAGAGAAGTGCTACATATATATGTTTGCTCACATCACTTGAGACTTGTCTTTACTTAGTATTTTAAAACTCACCCCAAGGAATTTGGCCCTTATTCTGGGGTCCATGAGGTAGTGGGCTTGGTGGGTCAGAGAGGGTTCTTTTGTGTCCAGGGGGTGGGGGCGGGGGCCTCTTCTTAGACAGAGTGGAGCTGCCACTAGTGGCTTGAGTGTTTAAAGGAAGGGTTGAAGGAGGGCCAGATGGACCTGTAAAATCAAAGAAACATCTTCTTATGTACACAAAGCAAGGTTAAAAACAAAGCAGCACAGAAGGAACTCAAAATCATACCACAGTGAAGTTTAGTAAAGGACTAAAAAACAATGTGATATTCCAAACATTGGTAAGATTAACAACAGATACACTGCAAGCCTTTCTAGCCAATGGAAGTACAGTTGTCCCTTCTGATTCACAGGGGATCTGCCCCCCCCCCACCGTGAATTAGAAAAATCGCTGATATTGAGATCCCACTGATTTTATGGCCGTTTGCTCCCGTGGGCACACACATCATTTTGTTCCCTCCCCACTTGCTGTCCATGAATAATCAAGACCATAGATCCAAAGTCTGCGAACAGGGAGGGATGACTATGAATAAAGCAGTTCACATATACATACACATACACACACAAACACCTCTGGTGTATCAGGAGAAGCTATCACAAAGGGAAATTCAGGGAAATTCAACAGGCAGTGGTTACATATTCAGTGCAGATCTGGGGTAAGATTCATGAGGCCTAGTCTGCATGCAACCCTGAAAGGAAATTTGAAGTACTGTCTGGACTCTTTATGGATTCTTCCCGCATTGTAATAGGAGGGGAAAAAATAAATGAAAAAGGTATTGCCATTTCTGGTAGCTTCCAGAGGTATCATTTCTCCTTCTTAGCAGGGTGTAGTCCTCTTCATCATCTTTTTAAAGTTTATGCACTCATTTCTGCAAAGCCAGAAATAAACTTCCAGCCACTATTTTTTTTTTTAAATCACTCCATCCCTGACCCTCGAGGTATCACTGCATCTGCTGATGATCTAAAGGGAAAGACGTTTGTTGCTGACCTTTTGGCATTAGCTCACCCCAGTGCAGACTCACTGAAACCAGATTTAAGCATAACCAAGTAAGGTTCTATTGATTTCAACTGGTGTTCTTTAAGTATGACCTGGGCACAAAACAGGCCAGCAGAAAGAGCCAGCTTCCCAGCAGCATGGGGATGTGTTATTCAGACAGCGCATAGCCCCAGGCTTGCAGGAAACCACACGGCTGACTCCACATTCGGCAGCATCATGGTGTTTCTGCAGGGTGGCGTTTACATGTACTGCACTGCAGAAATGCTGAAAAGCCACCACCACTGCAGCAAAGCTGGCTTTTTCCTGGCTCAAAAAGGAGCAGGTTGCCACAGCCCCAATTGGTGATCAAAGGGGCAGCCAGAAGCCGTTCCTTCAGGGCCATCTGTTTTGTTCCTAAGTCTGGATCCAGCCTCACATGTTTATGCATTTCATTATAACTAATTTACTGTAATTTTACTTCCACATATTTCAAAACTGGAGATATAAGGGAAGCCCAGTTTGAATGTCACCTCAAACCATGAACTCACCAGTTGATACCAATAATACAGGTTTGCCGTATTACCATAGAACAATATTCAGTGAAGTACTCTGAATATTTTACTTTGAAGAGTCTTTCTTCCAAAAAATGAGATTGAAGTATTTCAAACAAACCAAATAGAAGCATTAAAGTAGTAATAAAGGTAATTATTAGCATTAAAATGTATGAAATTTATTGTTTTATTATACTCCATTCAAGATTAATTTCATATAAGAAATGGATCAAGTATTATGCTTTAATGAAAAAGTAAATTAACACTGAAAAATAAGAACTATTTCTGACTGCCTATTTACAATTTAAATCACCATAGATCAAAACATTTCACTGTGAAATGTGAAATATTAAAAAATGAAATGTTAAAAAATGAAAAAATGATCTCTGAATACCAAGTGAATGATAAAAATGGATACTGCTGAAGCTAGGAAATATTTTTTAATGAGTACAGATGTATTTGCTTGTTTTGAGTTAAGAAGAAATATACATTTGGTCAAGGAATGTAATAGCTCTGCAAAAATGAAAATTGTGAGTTGTTGAAAGATTTAGCCCTTAATAAAATGAAAACTCTTATTCCTTCTTATTTATAACTTGGCTGGGATTTTTAGAAATAAAAACAGTTAACATGTTCATTATTAAAGCACTTACTGCAAAAATAAATAAGTCAAAAAGCTGAATCTGGCATTCCATTTGCACATTTTAGTAACACAAGAAAATAAAGCTGTTTATCATATGCACAAAAATGCCTATTAGACCACATGTGCTCCTTTGATTTGAACTGCAAAATCTTAATTCAAGAATGGCTATTTTTTATGTGTGGAGAGAAGAAGAAAAGAAGCAGTTTAACAACTTATGATTCAAAGGTCACAATGGTTTAGTGATTACAGCACGCACGCAGCCTCATATGCTCCATACTCCCCTTTCATGCTTGGAACCCTCCCTCTTTTTCTAAATGGTTTTAATCAATAAATTGCTATGATGTCTAAACTAGACAAACTGTGTCTAGCAGTAACTAGAATTGTCTCCAAACCATTATGGTGATTTTCACAATCCAGCCACACAATGAGGCTGACAGATGTTGACCCCCATCAAAAGTGTTCTGGAAGATCCTTCTATGTGTGAAAAACATCTCACTGGAATACCAGCTGGGGAGGAACACCAGAGGTAGAACCCTTCAGGAGGGTCTCCTAAATCTCAAGGAAGAATTTTCAGATGGCACTGGAAGCTAGGACACAACAATGGGGGAATCAATGAGAATCAGGTTTCCATATGTAGGAAATTATCTGGATCCAATCCATAGTTTGCAAATCTACAGTTCATTCATCAGCTCTGTTGACACCTAATCCAAATCCAGGTTATGAATTCTGACTAATGCTGCATTTCCTTTGTTATATATAATTCTCAGTAAGCTTCTAGAATCTAACCCATCACCACTACAAACAGCCCCATAAGGCTGTATTGGAAGTAAAGAGAAGACTGAAGTAGACAAATTTTAACAGTATCACAAGGTGTATTAACATGCAACATCAACAAACTCATGGATATAATCTATAATAAAACACCTTATCGTTTATCACAAGCACTGGTTTCTCAACAAACTCAAATTGCATGGTAAACTAAATAGCATTACTCCAAATGAGGTGACAGATGCCAGTTTATAAATTTACAGCGCTATATAAATAAAGGTTAATATTATTATTATTATTATTATTATTATTATTATTATTGATACCACAGTACATTCGAACTTCAGCTTGGGAACAATGAAGTCAACTTGGATGAAAATCACAGCTAGAATATCATATAGACTCAAAAATCTATACAACCACAGGTAAATAAAAAAGACTATCATAATTCATACAGCATTTTTACATGCCAAGTAACATGCAGCCCAATTCTACACAACCCTAGCCTGGAATAAGTTCGACTGAGATCAACTGGGCTCATCCCAAAGGAAATGTGCATAGTATTTTAGTCTTAGAATTTTCACGTCTGGAAAAATAAATGGTTTTAGCATTAACTTATTCACTTATTCTTGCAAACTTAGCAGCAATGCACCTGCTTTATACATGGTAGGTAGAGATAATACTCCCCTCGACTGGATTAAGTGGATTAGTCTCTTAATTTAAAGCTAATATATTTACAAGTAAATATTCCAAGCATAATCATTATAACCTCAACCTGTCACAAATATAGTTTGAACTTTTTTCATTTCCAACCTTTAGAATGCAATTATGGAATCACAGAGTTGGAAGAGACTGCAAGATCCATCTACCTAACAACAACAGATAGTGATGATGATTAACATTGCTGCAGTTGTTGTTGTCTTCATGCAGTAACTGTAAACCAGATTTTCAGAGGTGAGAATTTGTGGTCCAAATCCAGTGCTTATTACAGAAGGAAAAATTGTAAGAGATAAAAGTTGGTGGTTTGAACTTCCAAACATAATTTGGATGAATTTAGTTTTTTCCTAGTTATTTTAAGCAGTTTGATAAACTGAGTTTCCTACATTACAAAATATACCGTAAGTGTTCATGAAACTGAAATACAACAGCAAGTTAACAAAAATGAAAAATGTCCAGTAAACCAGAAAAGGTTACAACAAATCCTTACAATACTATTTAACACAATACCTTTGCCAGCATTTCTAGGAGGAAGTGGAGGGGCATCTGCTCCTGTTGGAGAAGTTGTGGAATCTATGCTTGAAGTGACAAAAATCTGATTGGGAAAGGCTCCATAGGAGAGTCTCTGCTTGTCCTTTGGAGTGCTAAGACCAGGAAGAGCCATTTTATCTTGGGGAGAAATACTGGAAGAATGACAAAAGCTTTGTGGTCTAGGAGAACGCTCCTTCTTAATTGGACTAGGCTGTGGGAAAATTGAAAATAATTAGTACAATGTGTGCTACTAAGACAAGTATTTTAGTACAACAGCTTCTGACAATTAAGGGAAGTGTAAAAGAATCCAAATGAAGGATGTGAAAATGTCATGAACAGGCCACATATGTATAAATTGTGGTTAGACAAGAGCTTCCTTGTTGACCTCAGTGACCGTTGCAGCCATCTGCATTACGTATCCTATTTTGTGAGCAAATCTGCTTCCAGCATTGAAATATGGAAAACTCCTACGTACACATGAAGGCCTAGAAAAAGATAAAAAAAACTTCCACCCTTCATGTAACTAGAAATATTCCCCCTCCCCCCAAATTACAATTACGGAACTGTACAGAAGGGACTAAGTTATCTGAACTGGTTAACCACATTCATTATCATTGTTCTTCTAACTTATTGGACATTTTAATTAAATTTGTAATCAAATACTGCATTTCTTTAGTCTTTCTTCATTGTGAACTGCTGTACTTTCTCCTTCTGTCCCTTCCCTTATGTAGCGTCTAGATAAGCATATGGACAGACCAACTGATTGAAATATCAACTCAACTTTAGTTGCATGAAATGAGAAATGAAATACAGCGTGCTTGTTGAAACAGAAGGAAGATACGTTACCAGGTCAAAGGAACACCTCTAATTTGAGTTCCTTTATTTAAGAATCAAGGTAAGGATGAGAGCATGAAATGACTCAAAATTCCTATTCACCTTGTCATCTAAGTCATCATCACTTTCATCAATTTCTTCCTGCCGAAGATTCCACTCATACTCTACATGTACATGTGGATTTAGCTTTCCTGCTTTGGCCTGAGAAAGCTGAAAGACAAAATTTTAAATGTTGATTCTATGGGTTTTTTTTCTTTTCTAAAGATAAAAATTGGTTTTGTTCTTTTCAGAGGCAGTCACACCATATCAAAGTTTACTGGTATGTCTACTTTATTATATTCACAAGCTTTATTTTTTTCAACACAGTTCTAAAACAAAAAGTCTAAATACTTGTACAAAGAAATATCATCAAAACTGAATAAAAATACACAGATAACTACTCCCTCTCAAAATATAGTCCTTAAGAAACATTAGGGAAATAATTTCTAAAGCCACCATGACAAGCTGAGAGGTCCTGAATTTTGACAGGGAAACTCACATAAAGATTTACAACTAAAAACAGTGTTCTTATATGTCTTCAAGCTTATAAAAACGAAAATGTAGAATCTGGTAGTTTATTGTTTTGCACTGAGCAATTTCCAGACTCCACCACTACCCTAGTCCCATCATCTGAACCCAATATGTGTCTTTTTCCTTACCAAGTCTTCACACTGGACAGCTTTTAGTCTCTTTGCTATGTCCAGAGCTGTTTCTCCAGTTTGATTTACTATGAAATTTAAATATGAAATATATTAATTAGTAAAATTATGCTGAAAAATACTATAACATACATTATTCTAATAATTTTTTTTAAAAAAGTCAAATAAAAAACCCCATAAAGTTGACATGATATCCAAACATCATCTGGTAGCACTGATCAACAAGAACAATTCAAGATTATGAAGTTATCCCAGTTTAGAGATAAGGAACCCTCTTTTGGTTAGAATTAAAGGTTTCCTGCTATTCTTCTGGAAACAATGTAAAGGCATATTCTTGTTAGCAGCAGAGACATGACATTCTTGGAGACTAGAAGCAGAGGAATGATATTGGGAGCCTGTGACCTACTGGCTTCCAGAATCACATTCAATTTATTTTAGGATACAACCATTAAGTAAATCCTCCTATGATAAAGTCTCAAATATAAATGGTCAAAGGTACACATTTTGAGAGAATATTTTAAGAGTTTAAACACCATGAAGAGATATTTTACAAAACACCTCCCCCCCTCAAAAAAAACCTGATCTACTATTGTTACTCTTAATTTTCATTAACTGAGGAAGTTGGTGAGAATAGTATGTAATTTTAATTTTTTCAAAGGCAATAGCTAGATGCATTTGAAATACAATGAAAGTTCAGCTCACAAGTTACCAACAGATTTGAACTTAAAAAGGTTTTTAAGGCGGGGTACAGACCGCCATAAAGAGGCGCCAGGAAGGCGCCTCTCTTTGCTGCACAGCAGCGCCGTGGCAACCAGATAGTGCGACGCTACTGCACAGCAAAAAAGGAGCAGTAAAAAGCAGCTCCTTTTTGCTATGCAGCTGTGCCGCAGGAAATCTACAAAGACGCCCCGATGGCGCCACAACTGCGCAGCGCTGTTTGGACGCTGTGCAGCTGCGATGCCCTCATTACATGCCCACCAGGCAACCCTCACACGTAATGAGGGCACCGCAAAGGCCCGTCTATTGAGGGCCTAAGTTACTGAGGAAGTTTTTCATTATTCCACATCTCTGTGAGTTGAAACATTTCTTTCATAGTAAGCTCTATTTTTTCCCAGCAAACCTTAATGCCTTGTTTATACCTTGTATCCTTATTTTCAGGGAATACTGAAAATATTCTAAAAGGAAAGATTTTCTCACCTATATCTACTGTTGGCTTGCCCTTCAAAAGCAATTTCAAACATTCAGGCTTATTATATATACTGCAGTAGTGTAGAACGGTGTTCCCCAATGCTGTCTGTTTATCCAGGTTCCCACTAAAAACCAAAGTGAAAAACAATATTATTCCATGACAAATAACCTGTAATGTATTTGCTGTGCATAAGTATACTTTATTTTACACTGACAAAGGTTTACAACTAGGTAAGAAATGAAAATATTAGTGGTACTTTTTCTGACCCTTTCAGTACTAGGAATAGCTTGAGATATATGCCAGTCATTCTGTTCTCCTATTGGACGCTTTATCTTTCTATCATCACAGCTTTCTCTGTGGAAGAGAATTGTCTTGCATGACAAATTGGATATGCATGTATTTCAACTTCCCATTAAAAACACAAGGATAACGAAGTCATGTCGGCTACTAGGGAAAGATTAAAAAGCTTGTGGCAGAATGAGGCACCACATATGTTCATATTAAGATTATTGCTCAAAAGTAAGCCGGAGTCTGGAGTCTGTTTCAGGGGAATAGGGAGGAGATAGCTAGAATATATGGGAATGTGTGGTGCATGCTGAGGCAAAATAATTAAACTCCAGTTGATGGTGTTTGAACTAGTAATGACCTAATGGGAAAGACATAAAATTGTTGCTCACCTGTAACTATGGTTTTTCAAATGGTCATCTGTGAATTCACATGTAAGTATGAGTGTGAGTCACAGAGACCATGAAGAAAATTTTAAATTGTTTTAGAAACCTCAATGAAAACATGCAATAAGCATCAAACTACAGATTACATTATATACTTCTAAAAAATTGTTACACAGTCAATTCTTTTTCCATAAAAAAAAACCTATGACAACTGGAACGGCAGCATAGGGGTGGGGAGGTGCCAACACTTTATTCCTTCTGTCGTGTTCCAACCAGAAATCACTTCCTTGCTATTTACCACTAAATACTGTGCTTTCTGAAAATACAGTGGTACCCCGGGATACGAAATCACCGCCTTACGAAATTTCCGGGATACGAAAAAATCCCATAGGAAAAAACTGTTCCGGTTTACGTTTTTTTTTTTTCGGCTTACGAAAAAATTTTTGGTGCTTTTCGGCGCTTTTTCACACGAAATCGCGGCTTTTAGCGCTAGCGCCTATGGCTTTTTCGGCTAGCGAAAGATTTCGGGTTACGAATGGCGCCGCGGAACGAATTAAATTCGTAACCCGGGGTACCACTATAGTAGCTTTAGGTGGTGGTGGTGGTGGTGTGGTGGGGGAATAACAACCAGGAAAAAGAGGCACTGCTAGAGAAAAACAGCTTGGAAAAGAAAGGGTTATTTTTTTCCTGTGTGTCCTAATTGGGCTTTTATAGAAGCTACCTTCTGCAAGAAATTAAAAAAGACATGTTTCCAGTGTCAAACATTTTTTTCAAAGGGGCTGCTTAACATATCATTATAGTCTGACAACCAGGATGTAGAGAAAGTGAAAAAGGTGAACTTCATGTTACAAGTCAAAAAAATGGACACCAGAGAACTGGGAAAAGCTACACAATGGGGTACCACAATGATAATGGAGAAAGCCGAATGTTTCTTCACTCCCATGAAAAGCCCTATCTTCAGAAGCCTGCCAGTTGGCAAAAGTCTATTTGACTAAACAAGAAAAAAATAGAAAAAAAATATCTTTGACTACCAGTAAAAGGACAAAAGGGAAAGACCAGCCTAGCCTCCCTGGAAAAGGGATTCTACAGCCTGGAAACAGCCACCAAGAAGTCCTTTCTCACATGCCCCCACCAAATGTGCTTCTATATGTGGTAGTATCAAGGGAAGGCCATCCCCTGAATACCTCAAATACTTTCTCCTCTACAATCTTGGCAGGGCAAAAGCCATAAACAGTAATGCCAGAATTATGTCCCCAAACTGACCTCTAGCCAGTGAAGTTGGTATTAATAAGATAATTGTGTGCTTCCTGTAACTTAACTCTGTCGACAGGCTGGCTTCAGCATTTTGGGCAAGCTCATGTTTCTGAACACTCTTCAAAGGCAACCAATATGTAAAGTTATATAGTTATATGTAGTTACAATATGCTACAGTATGTTATAATAACCAGAAAAGGATGTTACTGAATGTGTCTAAGGTTGTCGAGATGGATAGTCACTGATAAGGAATTTAAAGATATAGCCGTGTTCAGTCTGTAGAATCAGTACGTAGAGAGAGCTTGTTGCACCTTTGAAACTAACTGAAAGAAAGAAATTGGCGGCATGAGCTTTTGTAGATTTCAGTCTACTTCCTGAGATGCATTTGTAGAAGTAGGTTGAAGTCTACGAAAGCTCATGCTGCCAGCTTTTTTCTTTCAATTAATCTCAGAGGTGCTACAAGATCTCTCTACATACTCATAAGGAGTTTGTTTTAGTATATTAGCATATTATTTTAATATTTTAGCATTCTATAGTGTTGTGTTTTATTGTTTGTTTTTGAGTATATATTTTTGATATTCCGCCCTTTGGTGGAAAGGGTGTTATAAAGAAATGTGATTGATGATGATGATGATGATGTAATGGAGGCATATATAACCATGGCCTAATCAAGCATCTCCAGAAATGGCCACAGGTGGCACATTAGCATTAAGTGTAGAAACACATCCCTGGCTACTACAGAGACTTCGGCATCCAGACACAGGGATGAATTTGGGAGTTCACACAAACTGCAAACCTGAATATTCAGAGGAAGTGAAACCCCATCAATTTCAGCCTGGATCCTTATTCCATGACCTGCCTTTTGAATGACTAGAACCTCCTCCGATTAACCTTCATTTTATTCACTCTCATCCGGTCCATTACTGACCAGCAGATATTGGTTTAGAAAAAAAAATTGGATTTAAATTGGAAGAAGTTTGCCTTCACAACCAGAAGCATATCTGGCTGCATCCATATTGCAGAAATAATCCAGTCTGACACCACCTTAACTGCCATGGCTCAATGCTATGGAATTGTGGGAAATTCAGTGAGACATTTAATCTTCTCTGTCAGAGAGCTCTGATGTCACAATAAACTGCAAATCCCAGAATTCCATAGGAGGGAGCCATGGCAGTTAAAGTGGTATCAAAGTGCATCATCATCATTGTATTTCTGCAGTGTGGATGCAGACTCTGAAACAGGATTTTGCGCCAGACAGATCTGGCTGGACTTAAATATGCCCGTTCAATGTACACAATCCAAACTATAAGCAAGCAAATAGGCTTTACCTGTTTTGTACAAGGAAGTCTACCAGATGAAGTGAAGTTTGGTCAGCAGTCCGAATTGCAAAATGAAGGGCTGTTTCACCTGGCTCCTTAAGATGGACAAAAAAGAGAGAGAGATGGAAATGATTTCTCACTCCCAGACATTTACAGAATTATTCAGAGCAGATAATATGATACTGACAACAAAATACCTGTTTAAAAACCATGAAATATATAGCATTACAGCAGTGTGTACAAAAGTAAACTCTGTTACCTGACCATTGTAAAATATTATTATTTATTTGGATATATAGTATTACAGTAAGGAAGGGGATGTGGGGCCTCCAGATGACTTTGAATAACAGCCCCCATCCCCCATGCTTATGCTACCTAGGCCTGATATGACATCTGCAGAGCCCCACATTTTTCACCCCTGCATTGTATGGCTGTAGGCTTGTTTTCGTTAATCATACCTTTCAAATCCCTTTTATGCTGTCTTACCTGTCCAGGCTCCAGCAATGGCTCCATTAGTTCAACCCCTTCTGCATAGACTTGAATTAGTGCAAGTAAATCCCTGGATTTAACAGCATCAAGTAGTTCATTCAGTTTAGCTGCTGCAGAACCGCATGTCTTTCTGGAGAACTTATGATCTACATATTTAGCAGTAATAAATTCTTTACGAATAGTCCTGAAAATAGGGAAAATATTTCTAGATATTAGCTTGCTGCTTTCTAACCAATTATTAAATTCCATTTTGTATTTGAGGCCAGAGATTAAATTTAAAAAGTTTAGAAGAGGCTACTCAAAGAATAAACTAGCATTACTGTATTTACTTAATTTTCTTAGTTTCTTTGCTGTTTTACCAAAAGGTCTCTATGACAGAAGTTAAAAAACAAAACACCTCTCTGGCTTAAGTCTCTAAATCCAAAAGGGTCCAATTTATGTTTCCTATAGAAATGCAAATGCCAAGCCATACATGGAAAGAGAAAGTATGATCTGGGTAAGCAAGCACTGTATTAAATTCCTCAGATAGGCAGTCTGTACTTTTCAAAGGTCTACAAGCTTCAGAGCTATGAAGAAAATCTTGAGATGACTGCATGGAGAGTATTGGAAACATTTCCCAACTCAACCAGTGGAGTAAAAGTCTTCTATATTGGAAGCACCACATAAGCCCAGATTGCAGCAGATAAAAAACTTAGTTGTTCGATCATCACATAAAAAGTGATCACCTGGAACTGTCAGATGAATGATTATGGAGATGGGAAGGACTAAAAATGAGATTGAATATGAAAACCTTAGAGGCACAAGAGGGCAAGAAACAAGCACTGTGAGTGGCTGGAGACTAGGGAAGGTCAGACAGCAATGGTGGGTTTTTGTTTTTTGGTAGGGGAGAGTTCAAAGCAGAGACTAATTCTTCTGGGCCTGAAGCAGTGCTATAGCAAAACAAAAGCAAAACAAAACATCCCAACAAACAAAGTTATTTATGATAGTTTGATATTATGAGACACCATTAAAAAAGACTAAACTATTTACTTTATGAGGGATGGGGGGCTGAGCAGGTTGGTAAAAATGTTAACTTGCAGGTTTAATTTTCCTAGCATGTAAGCTTTATCTTTTTGTTTGTTTGCATAAATCACTCAAAATAATAACTATCTAGTGACAAAATTATATTTACAATAGGTTTTTCCAGGGCAACTCCTTTAGGAGTATGAAAGCAAGCATATCCAACTGGTGAATACCTTTTGAGGGGAAAAAAAACCACTTGCTTTTGAATTGCTTTGCAAGTTAGGAGAAGATAAAATCATTAGCAGACTTGTCTTGTTCAGTTATCTGCTAGAGCACATAAAGTGGCAATACAGGCAATTGACAGTCTTAGAAAATGTGCACCTCTGTTAACAAGCTTCAAAGAAAATAGGGATGTCAAGATTGCATCCATGTTTAGGCATGTGCAATACAAAGATCAGGGGACCAAGCTGAAAGGGGGGCTAAAGGAAGACCGAGAATTGGATGAAGGCACTTTCCAGATTGCTGTGTCAATCCTAAAGCATCTCTTAGTTCAGTCAGGGCTCAATCAGGAATGAAGGGGAATGAAAGGCTCCTTTCTTCCTATCCCCAAACAGTTAAGTCTCTTTTACATTACAAATGCTGGATGGGATATCCTCAAATGTCCTCTACAGAGCTGAAAAACGTGATTTTAAACATGCTACCTTCAGATACACACACAACTTAAATACACAATATTAATGGCATTGGGGGGGGAAAAGAACTCAGTTTTATGAAAAATAACATCTGAAAAATTGCCTGATGATACTTATTAAAATTAATACATTTCTTGGCTTTGTTTTATATTATCTTTTTTGCTTCATGCATGAATGTTATTTCCAATATCAACCTTGTCCAAATATAATAATTTTTGTTACTTACATATCACTTAATGGTTTAGGCTTGGGAGAAGGACTTGGTAAGTTCCCCTCCATAATTTCATTAAAACTATTGTTTCCTATGTTCTTGGCCAGCTGTGGAAGATACAAAAGGTGAAGCAATTACGAGTTTGCTATTAACCCATGACTTTAAGTACAGTATGTTTTGAAATATTATCTTGTGATTTCCCCCCCTTAACAATTCTAATCTAGCCTGGTGTCACTAGTAATATCACACTGAATCAAACTGGTACAAAAGTTAGGCCCAATCATCTCAGACCACTGGACTATCTCCCTGAATTGCACCAGCTTTTCAGGACTGCAAATAGAAGCCCTTTTCAATCTTAAGCAGAAAGATAGGAGCTAACCTTAACCAGAAGCTGATAAGGACTTTCTCTATTCAAAGCATAAAGGAGCTACACAGAATCATAGAGTTGGAAGAGACCACAAGGGCCATCCAGTCCAACCCCCTGCCATGCAGGAAATTTAAATCAAAGCATCCCTGACAGATGGCCATCCAGCCTCTGTTTAAAGACCTCTAAGGAAGGAGACTCCACTACACTCCGAGGGAATGTGTTCCACTGTCGAACAGCCCTTACTGTCAGGAAGTTCCTCCTAATGTTGAGGTGGAATCTCTTTTCCTGCAGCTTGCATCCATTGCTCCGGGTCCTAGTCTCCGGAGCAGCAGAAAACAAGGTTGCTCCCTCCTCAGTATGACATCCCTTCAAGTATTTAAACAGAGCTATCATATCACCCCTTAATCTTCTCTTCTCCAGGCTAAACATCCCCAGCTCACTTAGTTGTTCCTCATAGGGCATGGTTTCCTGACCCTTCACCATTTTAGTCACCCTCCTTTGGACACATTCCAGTTTCTCAACATCCTTTTTAAATTGTGGTGCCCAGAACTGGACACAATATTCCAGGTGGGGCCTGACCAGAGTAGAATATAGTGGCATACAGACAGACAGCAGAAAGCTCTTCTCTTTATTCCTTTATCATTAGCAGTAGGGGCAAAAATGCATTCATCCTAATGCTAGTGGATCTTAGTTATTTTATAATGTTCTTACCAAGAGTTCAGATGTTCCTAATTTGTCTAGCTCTAAAGACTGTATTCGAGAAATATGAACACCCATTTCTCTATGTATTCCAGAGCACTCTATACAGGTTAAAATGCCCAGGTTAGTTGAAAGCCATGTTGGATCTGAACAAAAAACAGAGTAAAACATATATTAGAAATAATCGTATTTTACTTATCATTCAAAAGAGTGCTTCTAAATATTTTATTATAGTAAGGATATTAATACCCTTGTCAAAATCTGAATTTGCTGGTCTATGAATTTCTTAGAAATTATTTTCTCAGGCAATTTTTACAGTTAACTCAAATACATTTAATGTACAGAAAATACCTGGTGATCCACAATCACAACAAACATCATTTCCAGGTAACCGCTGTATGTCATCAATAATGGCTTTTGTCAGATCTTCTAAACTGTTTTCTCCTGTGCTCTGTTCTCCTTGGAATGCCATATTTAAAGCCTCTTCTTTGCTGTTGGTCAATACTGATATCCATCTAATATGATATAGAAATATTTTTAATAATTGGTTATTTTTTTTCAAGACATTAATCTATAAAAGAAAGAAGCCTCAAGGAGTGAAAGAGCAGAAGGAGTAAATGTATAAGAAAGGGAGTGGGCAAAATCTTTTTTGGAAAGAACAACTAGCACATAAAAACAAAATATATGAAGTCAAAAAATAAAAGAAAATATAAAAGAAGGGGAAAAGTAAAGTGATTTATTTATTGGAAGATGCTTAATAAAGTAGTTCAATTTTGCTGTATTGCAGCAAATAAGTCCTGGTTAGAACTTGGATGGGAGACTACCAATGAATACAAGGTGCAATATGCTGTATTCCAGGGGAAGGAACTGACAAAACCACCTCTGACTATTCCTTGCTTAAGAAAACTCTATGATATTCATAGGTTTACTATAAGTGAACAGATGACTTGATGGTGTGTGTGAATGCGCGCACGCACGCACGCACACACACACACACACACACACTCTCTCTCACTCACTGAAATCCTGGAACAGGTTAGCAAAGCAAATATGCTCGCTATTAAGCAGATAAGACATCAAAAGATAAAAGATGTCTTCAACCAATGGGAACATTTCTTAGAAAGATTTCATAGAGAAAATATAATTATCATAAGCAAATATCACCTTGAATTTTAGAACAAATTCTACCAGCATATGTTCATATAACATCTAAAATATATTTATCTACCTCAGAGGGAACTGTAGTTGGCTTGCAGTTAAAAAAGTAAAATGGAAAGTGCTAGGGTTCTTTTTTTTTTTGTAAGGGCAAATGACAGAACATTGTCTTTGTAGACTGAACTCTTGTCCCGAGGCTTGGCACAATCATGCAAACATTAAAAAAGCAGGCCTCCATGGATCTCAAGTAAGTTTGCTATTCTAAGCCTGAGGACAACGGTTAAATTTAGTGAATGTCTTTTCATTTTACGAATGCATGTCTCATACTTTGGGCAATTGTGCAGTCACAGAAGTTGACAAGGTCCAATATCAAAGCTGTGCAATGCTTGTGTTGTTGGTAGCAAGACAGGAATCCTGGATTTTGATTTGATATGCATCAGCTTAACACAGTGTGACTGCATTGGTACAGCTATACCACCAAAGACCTTGCACAAGATGTAAACCAAAAAAGACAGAATGATACTAAGTGACAGTCCTTTCAACACCAATGGGAGAAGAAAAGCACTCTGCCAAGAGTGCAAAGCCAAACTGCAAAATAGCTGTATAAGCAGCAAAATAAGCTAAGCTGTTTAAGAAATTATTGAATTGTCCTTGATTTCATTATAGACCTACATAGAAGAAGCAAACTCGCGAGAATGTCCTACCCTCTTCTGTAGAGCCCAGGCAAAGGTCTTCTACCAGAATGCATTCTTAATTGTAGATTACATTACTGCCGTTAGAACGATGATTTCAATTTAATGGCTTTGGTACATTTGAAACTAAGTCAACTAAAAGGCTAAATAACTAGAAAAAGAACAGATCTAAGTCCTACATTGAACTGATATGTACAGTGGGGTTTGAATGTTGGACTAGGACTCTTGGAAGTATGTGTGGGTGTCTATGTGTGCCTTCAAGTCACCAGTCAACCTACAGCACCTCATGGATTTCATAGGATTTTCTTAGGCAAAGGCATATTCAGACTTGGTTTTGCCAATCCTTCCCCTCAAATATAGTCTACAGTACATGGTATTCATTGGTGATCTCCCATCCAAGTACTAACCAGAGCTGACTACACTTAGTCTCTAAGATTAGATGGAATGGGGTGTCTTTTGAGAGACAATGGTTTAATCCCTGCTCAGCCATGGAAACCTATTGGGTGACCTTGGGGCATGTCACACCCTCTCATTCTCAGGGGAAGGCAATGGCATACCTCCTTTAAATAAATCTTGCCAAGAAAATTCAATGTTAGATTTGCCTTTGCGTCACCATAAATCAGAAACAACATGAAGGTGCACAACAACATAACAACATCAAGAGCAGCAGCAGCAAAGTCCTACACTAAAGTTGACACTGATTTCTGACACATAACAAGAAAACAACAGAGACTACCCTTTACAATATCTGCCAGAACATGAATGCTTTAGCTGTGTAATATCTGGCAATGAATTACACATAGAAGTAAGATGTAAGGTACCAAGTAAGAAAGTCCTTTTTGCAAGACAGAGATGTAAAAATTCTAAAAGCTCACCATGACAACTATGTCCTTCTATTAAGATTTGGAGGGTGGGGCTTGGAAACAGTGAAATTAGTTGCACTACTTTTATTCATACAAGTGAGCTGGGGAAGAAGAATTGAATCCAACAAAGTACTGAAAGAGCTGGGAATTAATAATTAAAGTCACAGTGCTGTGTTTCAACTCCTGAGAATAAATTTATATCCTTATATAGGTGAGAAATATCACAATTATCAGAAAAGTACATTTTCCAGAGGCTTATGCCATTTTTGTATAGCCAAAGATGAGGAGAAACAGACTCTGAAAAACTGGTATAGAAATGGCAAAGTTTGGAAAGGGGGGGGGGGGGGGGGTATTACTTTAGAATATAGAATAAATAGGGGGAAAGGGAAATAAGTGGATGTGTATGGAAGTAAAGCTGCACTTTAAATGTGCAACTTTAATTAATTATCAGAAAACTCATTTAAGTCTAATAAAACAGATTCTTTGGCAAGATTTGCCCATTTAGTAAACATTTGTGGGTTAAAGAAGGATGAGCTCTAACCTCAAAAAGAATGTCCTGTATATGTAAAAGATTATTAATTGTCTGATTTGTTAGTTAGTAAGTACACATACCTATGCAATATATTAGCTGTCATATTAGTTGATAAATTAAATCCATAAACATTTAAAAATTACAATGCAGCCATTCATTTCCAACTAATAAATCAACCATACTGCAAAACAAATTAAAAATCTCAGTGGTACATGCTATTATTTGAGTCATTTATAAATAATTGCCTGAAATAAAATAAAACTGAACTAACACTATTACAATTACTTGAAGTTCAGGCTCAATGTCTAAATCAGGAAACTGAATTCAGAAACAGACATGTTAGTCTGGAATACCAGTAGCTTGAGTGGTGCTACAAGATCCCTCTCAATATTAAGAAAGAGATTTTCATTAATTTATTGCTGATATGCCCAGGTCTAAAAAAAATAAAAAATAGTAATAAAATAAATCGAGTTCAGCATTAAAAGTATTAATGATGCTCTTATAGCCACAAATACATTCCCAGCAACTACAACAGAATAGCATTTGTTTGCTCTGCAGAAATAGACTACAGGTATAGCACATGGAAAGCAATACTAGCTTGATATTTCATGGTAATGCAATAAATAACCTCCTTTTTTTCTGCATTCTGTTTGACGGATAAGATTGTGCCCCTCTGCCATAAAAGAGGCATCTAACAGTGAACCTCTGCTCTTTTTATGATTAGAAGAAAACATTTAGGCCCAGGAGGCTCTAGAGTGGCAGGTGAAGGGGAAAAAACAGCTACACTGGGGATTTCACACTGTAAAGTTTCATTTTTTTTGGCCTAATTTGGGGGTGGAGAATACAAGAAGGATGAGCAAAATGAAGAATTAACTTAAATCTACAGCTGTAAATACTTACTCTCAAGAATCTGCTGCTCATAGCATGAAGGAGAACATTGATAAAAGTAGGCAGATATTCTTTCCCCAAACTGAATTGCCAGTGAATCAAATTGTGCCTGTAAGACTTGGGAGGCTGAATGACTCATTTTATGTCAGACCAGGAATGCATATAGTTTTTACCTTATGAGATATACTAAAAATGATCTCCTCTGAATATTTTAAGCTAAATGATTCATCCTTATATAATATCTGATGGAGTAATGGAAGGAGAAGAAGTTTGCACATCTTGGAAACAGAACTCACATTTCTGCCAACAGAGGCAACTGTTCAGAATGACAAGAAACTTCTCTTTCACAATCTGGATAGCTAGGGCTAAATTTCAAAGTGTAGCCTACCATGCTCTGCATGAAAAGGGGCCCTTAACTACCTGAATTAAAATTAATATCAAATGTCTACATTATAAAGGACATGAGAAAAATGACCTCAGAATAGGAAAACATACAATGGAAAGGCCCAGAATGAAGAGAAATTACCACAGACAAAGTCACACATCAACACTACTATTTCTGGATGTACTGGTTGAAAAAATACACGTCTTATGCTATTATTGTACAAGCTAATTACTAAGAAAGCTGAACATTATTTCAAAAAGTTAAGGAAACTTTTGGAAGAACAAGGTTTCAATAAATCAGGTAATGAAATACTCTTCAGGTATCTTATTCTATGCATGAACTTGCTGAAGGAGTGTTCTTAAACTGAGTATAACAGATTTCAGTACATCTGGTACTCCAGCAGACAGAAGCACCACCTTGGAAAGGGGGGCATGAATCCAACCGACAGTCCTAACTACTCTATACTTTCTGAATAACAGAATCTACCTAACTGTAGATCAATTCAGGTACAGCAAATCAATTTAGGTACAGTGCTTCTTCCTCATGGCAATTGTCTGCTAACATTTTCCTGGGAATCAGGATTTTTCATGACCTCACCATATATTTGTTTACTTTATGTTGCTTTTATAGTTTTTTGTGAGTTTTTCGGGCTATGTGGCCATGTTCCAGAAGAGAAAGAAACTCTTCTAGAACATGGCCACATAGCCTGAAAAACCCACAAAAAACTATGGATGCCGGCCATGAAAGCCTTAAACTTCACATATGTTGCTTTTATTTATTTATTTTTCCTTACCAGAGAAAGTGTAACTTTTTTTTTTAAGAGTAGCATGCCATTAGTATTATTTGCTTTTCTTCTTTTCTTCTTTCAAAGAGGTGAGGTTTTGACTTGGCAGTGATCTATCAGGCTCAGCAGGCACTATTATATTTGCATTGTGCACTATTTTTTATTATTTACACATACACATGTAGTCCATATTTTTTTCAGTTTTTCTATTTGAGTATCCCCTATCCCAAATAATTAGGACTAGAAGTGTTTTAGATTTTTGGAATATTTGCATATACATAATGAGATATATCTTGGAGATGGGAGCCAAGTTTGAACATGAATCATAGAATCATAGAGTTGGAAGAGACCACAAGGGCCATCCAGTCCAACCCCCTGCCATGCAGGAAATCACAATCAAAGCACCGACAGATGGCCATCTAGCCTCTGTTTGAAGACCTCTAAGGAAGGAGACTCCACTACAATTCGAGGGAGTTTGTTCCACTGTCGAACAGCCTTTACTTGTCAGGAAGTTCCTCCTAATGTTGAGGTGGAATCTCTTTTCCTGTAGCTTACATCCATTGCTCCGGGTTCTAGTCTCTGGAGCAGCAGAAAACAAGCTTGCTCCCTCCTCAATATGACATCCCTTCAAATATTTAAACAGGGCTATCATATCACCTCTTAACCTTCTCTTCTCCAGGCTAAACATCCCCAGCTCCCTAAGTCGTTCCTCATAGGGCATGGTTTCCAGACCCTTCACCATTTTTAGTCGCTCTCCTTTGGACACACTCCAGTTTCTCAATGTCCTTTTTTAATTGTGGTGCCCAGAACTGGACACAGTATTCCAGGTGGGGCCTGACCAGAGCAGAATAGAGTGGCACTATGACTTCCCTTGATCTAGACACTATACTTCAATTGATGTAGCCTAAAATCGCATTGGCCTTGTTAGCTGCCGCATCGCACTGTTGACTCATGTTCAACTTGTGGTCTACTTGGACTCCTAGATCCCTTTCACACGTAGTTTCATTCAGCCAGGTGTCCCCCATCCTATATCTGTGCTTTTCATTTTTCCACCCTAAGTGCAGTACCTTACATTTCTCCGTGGTGAATTTCATTTTGTTAGCTTTGGCCCAGTTTTCTAGTCTGTTCAGGTCATTTTGAATCTTGATCCTGTCCTCTGGAGTATTAGCTACTCCTCCTAATTTGGTGTCCTCTGCAAATTTGATAAGTATTCCCCCAATTTTGTCCTCCAAGTCATTGATAAAGATGTTGAATAGAACTGGCCCGAGGACAGAGCCTTGTGGGACCCCACTGGTCACTTCTCTCCAGGATGAAAAGGAGCCATTGTTGAGCACCCTTTGCGTTCGTTCGGTCATGTTTCATATACACATGGTCGTAAGGTAAATTTATACAATATTTTAAAATAATTTTGTGCATGAAACAAAGTTTGGTCAAATGAGGTCAGATGTGGAATTTTCCACTTGTGTCTTTATGCAGGCACTCAATAAGTTTTTGTTTTTGGAGCATTTCAGATTTTTGGATTAGGGATACCCAATAAATAGTAAGGGATCATTCAAACGAAAGTATACATCTAATGCAATATATATAGGGAAAGTGTGGAAAAGACTGTTTCTATTCACTATAAATTTAGCAAGGTGGGTAACAGTAAAATTTGTTGTCCATGCAAACGCTGGTTCTATTTTGTAAGTTGACAAAGTAAAACATCTGCAATGTCAAGAAATAAAAGTATTCTTACGCTACATAGTCTTGCTCATCTTCTGCCTGAAAGTGGTATGTTCTATTATCTGGAACAGAAACATTTTAAACTTCAAAACAGTGAATATATCTAATGATTATTTTTTGATCAAATTAATTAAACTTTTCACGATACAGCTTAGAAATAAAATTATAGTTACTGAGAATACACTGTATTCAGAACAATCACAACTTTTAAAAAAAATTCAGTAGGAAACATTTTGATTATATCATATATACTCAACTATAAGTCGACCTCATATATAAGTTGAGGGCAGGTTTGGGGGCCAAAATTATAGATTTTGATATGACTCATGTATACATTGAGGGTAAAACTTAGGGGCATGCAATGAAGGATGTAAAGGATGAAGCAAAGGAAAACAAGGCAAAGAACTTACACATTTCCAGCAGGCATAACTATATGTGCTCATCCTAAAGGCTGGATGGATGAGAAAGTAAAAGGGGGTCAGTGCTTCCAAGGCACATTCTTGCCTTTCTATATATGACCCAAGGATAAGTCGACTCAGGTTTTTGGGGTCAATTTTTTAACCTAAATTTCTAGACTTATACATGAGTATATACAGTACTTTCAGAACAATAATACAAGTTAACTTCATAAACTAAACAATCCATGACAATCCAATCCAAATGATGTTATGTGCTAATTAATTTAAAACATAACGTACGTGATATCAAGTCGAAAGACTTCTTATCTTCAGCATTTGGTTTCACCTGGCAGGTTAATAAATTCAATTTAGCAGGTTGCCTGTTTGACTGAAAAAGGAAAAAAACACCATATAGTATTCTTGAGTCAGAGCTAATATGGCACAGTGTTAGTTTTCATCCCTTGCTGAATTTTATATTCCTTTTGGCCCCCCCAAAATTATCTCCATGCTGAAATATAGACTTATTATGGAACAAGGCAAATAAAAGTTTATCATAATTAACTGAGTAACAATTTTAGAAATGTCTGAAACTATGAACTATTTCAAAAACAGATTTATCAAAAGAAAGTGTACTTTTATTTCAAAGTTGTACGCAAAACTTGTGGTATGGTTTGTATCTATGTTCTCCTGTATAAATGCTTCTGTTTATACCATGTTTTGTGACTGCTTAACTCCACTAACACACAGTAAAAAAAATGATGGCAACAAAATGATAAGCCCCCTTCCCACTTTGAGAGGGAGTCAAATGGAGAAGCACTTCCATACTCCTGCCTTCCAAAGAGTGAATCCAAGAGGATTCAGCTGAACTTGAAAGCTTGTAACTTGGATACAGATGCATACAGCAAGGTGCTTTCTTAAAACAAACAAACAACCTTATATGGCAAAGGAATCAATTTCTACATTTGCTCATGACTCTAATGCAGGCTGGTTTTTGAATAGTGCATTTTAGTATCAAATTAATTGCCATTGTTAATATACTGACAAAGAACCTAACCAAATAAATGAACAACTGCTTGTGGTTTAGGGGGCAGGATGAACACAAGGGGGCAATGTCTGCTCAAGGTTGTAAAATTAGAGGAAAAATGAATGTCTATAATCATGAGAATGTCTTCCTTAACCTGTCCTCAGTTTTCCCTCTTTTAGCAACTTTAGCACCCTTTTTCATGTCTTACTCCTTAGTCCTCAACTCTGCCATGAATTCGATAATCTGTCCATAATTCACGTACAAAAATGTGTACAGTTGGCCCTCCACATTTGCAGCTTTGACTTTTGCGGCTTTGATCATTTGCAGTTTTTACTCATATGTTCTTTCTAGGAATCGTCCTTCAACACAACTGTGTGAGAGCTTGACCATACAGCTGTGCTAGAGAACCTAGAAGTTCATAGAGAAAACATTTCTCTAGGCATTTGTAGGTCCTTCATCACTCCTTTCCTGGACATAATAATAATATAGAATCAAGATTTGCACTGCAAGACAGAGGTTGGGATCCTAAACACAATCTATGACATCTGCATTTTTAATGGTCAGGTATTTAACATGTCCACTCTTCTCTGTACCCTTCTTACCTTAACTATATTGCGAGCTATATATTTCAGAGGAAGGAACTGTCAAAGCCACTCCTTAGGATTCATTGCCTAAGAAAACCCTATGAAATTCATGGGGTCTCCATAAGTCAACAGGTGACTTTATTCAATCAATCAAATGTTTATTACAATCCACAGACCCAGTTTAAAAAAAACCCAAGCATAAAATAAAAAAGGGTCAGGCATCAAATAGAGATAAAACTAAACAGTAAAATAGTTATCATCAACTTTTGTCTAAAACACACAAAGCTCTAATCTTCTCTGCCTATGTAAGAAATTTAGTGAAAGCCAACGTTACTTTAATGGACTTATCCTCCAACAGAAACCTAATATGGAGTTGGTCTAAACATCCATCAGATTTTCTCAATAGTGGAGTGATTACGTTCCAACAAACCTCATTATAATAGCTATAGGACAAAAGAATATGCATTATCAACTCAATTTTTGTATTATTACAAGGACACCGTCCCTCAAGATAAGAGACACCAGTGTATCTGCTTCTGAGTAGTTCTACAGAGGAAACATTACATCTAGCCTGAGAGAAAAATCTACAATACCTAGGCACGGTGAAGTTCGCTATATAATCATCAAATTGAAAAGGCCTAGTGTAATGGACATTCAATGCACTAGGAGAGCAACTTACACAAGAAGGATAGAGCAAATCACAAAAAGCTATGTCCCATAATCTCTATTTATAAGATTTTAGGGCAATATTCAGTCCTAAATTGATGAGAAGTGAAGAAGAGAGACCAATCGAAGCTTCTTTTTTGGCAAGAAGTTTGTACCAGCTGCTTACATAATTCTCCTGGGGCAGGTATGCAAGCAAATCTGAACCTACCCCCAAACTCTGATATTTCTTCAAAGGTTTAAAGCATACCACAAAGCCCTTACCAAAAGAGGGCTTTGCCCTGTCTCCAATAGTAACACAGTGTTAGGGACACAATTGGGGAGTTGAAGAAGAGACCTTAAGAACTTTGTCAGTTACCTATCAATTTCAGGCATCACACCCCCAATCCAAACATTAGAAGCATATACAAGTTGTGCAACAGACTTAGCATTAAACACTTTCAACGGAAGTGGTACATACATACTCCCATTAGTATAAAAGAAGTGTGTTATTGCAGCTGCACTAACTGATGGAGGACAGTCATTCTGTGAGAATTCCACAATAAGGAGTGGTGAAATGAAAGCCCTAGGTATGAAAATGTTTTATATGGTGTGCCCCTTAAAAGAATTGGGAGAATTTGTTTTCAAAAACCATAATTTTGGGTTTCCAAAATTGATTTTTAGATAACCAGAGGTACAGTATCTAGTGAATTTCATTAAAAGATGCTTTAGTCCAGGCCTGGAACGGGCAAAGGGGGAACTTTTCTAGAATCAAGTTTGGGCAGATGACCTTCAGGGTCAGTCAAAGCCTCCTCCAGATTATATTTTTATATATATTAAACAATGTAGGTGAAAGGATAAAGCCCTGCCTGACTCCTTTGTACACACAGATTTCATCAGAAAGCTGTCCCTTTAAAGCCACATCTAACTTGCAGCTTACTGTCACTATGTAAAGCCATAATTAGATAGAGAAGTCTTTTATCAACCAGGATCTTATCAAGCTTTTCCCATAATTTAAATCTAGGGACAGAGTCAAAAGCAGATTTCAAATCCATAAAAGCGGCATATAATCTGTTACGTAAAAATTTGAGATGTTTCTCCATTAGATAAAAAAGGATCAAACAGTGATCAAAGGTGGAATGGTTCTTTCTAAAGGCTGCCTGAACCTGTGTAATAACATTTTTGGCTTCGAGGAAGTTGATCAACTTTTTAGATAGATATCTAGCATAAAGCGTACCCATAACTGATAGCAAACTAATGGGCCTGAAATCCCTTTCTTATAAATCGGAACCACTATGGCATGTTTCCAGCTGATAGGAATTCTTCCAGAATGGTTTAGAAGGTCAGCTACCATACGGGCCCACTAATCTTAGTGTTTTTTTATATAAATTTGATAAATTATTAGGTCTAAACTCAGCTATAATTCTGCCAAACAGAAGCCAGCATAATTCATTGACCAATCTTTTGAGTTTCTAGCTGGGAAATGCCAAACATCCCTCACTTCATTTAAGATAGGTTATCTGTCTTCCAGATCATTGATATTTGAAACAATCGTGGCATTAAGATCACCCAGGATATATACATATGCTTTGGGGAACTTAATAATTTGGGGAAAGATGTAATTGTTCACAATTTTCTAGCACAGTTACCCTAGCTAACAGTGAAGTGGATACCAAAATCACAAGACCACTCTTGGGCTGGCCTTTCCTATTTACTCAAGAAGCATTTAAGGTAAAGAAGCAAAGCCATCTATCATTATCATTATTATTATTATTAAGCTTTATTTATAAAGCTTTGTAAATTTACACAGCGCTGTACATACAATCAATTAAAATAGATGAAAAAAACTGCCTATGGCGTACATTCTACAAAAATAATTAAACATAATACATATTAATACAGCTTAACATTCAAACAATAAAATATAGCAGACAACAAATTAATGTTGTCCATGGCCCATGTTTCCAGAAATAATAATAATATTTATTTATTTATACCCCGCTCTTTAGCCAATAAAATCAGATCGAAAGAGGAAATGTATTGACAGAAAGAGCTATCCCATATTTTGTTTGCCCACCCTGCAATATTCCAGGATATGATCCTGAGTTGGGAGACACATTGGTACCACAAGCATCAGTCCAGCAAGCTGATGTTATCTAAAAGTCCTTTTGCATCCCCCAGAATACATCAATTTTCCTTCATTGTCCTGTGACCTGGCATCAATGAAAGCTGAAGGTCTGGTTTAGTAGTGCTGAATGGGGTTGTCACTTTCTTCAGCCCAACTGAGTTGACATTGGGTTCAACACTGAGCAGCAGAGAAGACTGATGAGAGAGAGGAAAAAGCACCAAACATCTTCCTTTTGAGGGCAGCACTTCCAGAGGGGAACTTGAAACTGGACAAAGGCTACTGAAATTAGCATAAGTATTTTGACTAAAAGAAATCAGATCACGAGTGACCATGTTAGTATGAAGTTCCCCATGCAAAGGCTGATCACAAAGGAAGCCACCTTCCACCTCCACAAAATGAGGATTAAGGGGTAGCACCTGTGCTGTAGTGAGAAAATTTGAAGGCCTGTGTGCCATCTGACTGGGACTTTGAGGTTAATCTTCACATCGTGTGGAAGAGGATGGTATGAATTTTTTACATAAGTTTTCTTCTTCAGTCGCTACATCAGAAGAATCTACAGCTTTAAAACTGGAAGTCTTGCAGTTACTTAACAAATGAGCATTAGCTTGTGACTGAGAAGAGAGGTAGATTAAAACACCTCTTATTAGAAATCATTGGCCTCACACAGTGATCTTTAAAGAAACATGAAGGAAAAACCCCAATGTATGCAAAAAGGGTTTAGACTTCATTAATACATCAGGAGTAATAGGTTTAGAAAAATTTAGAAAAAGACCTCTTACAGATGGATGAGGAAAAGAGCAGTTTCATTGACAGCAGATGTGATAAATAGATATTCAGGAGCTGTTTAAAATTCAGATTAGCACTTGCAATTGAACCCCAAAAAGGAATTTCGCCTTTGTCAGGATAAACATCAATTGCCACAGAAAGAGGCTGGAGACTGCTTTAACTGCCCTGGCTCAGTGCTACAGAATTTAGGGAATTGCAGTTTTGTGAACTGTTAAGCCTTCTCTGTCAGAGAGCTCTGGTGCCACGATAAGCTACAATTTCCTGGATTCACTAGCACTGAACCAGGGCAGTTAAAGCAACCTCAAACTGGGTTATTTCTGCAGTGTGTTTTGGGCCTAAATTACCTAAGGGGAAGAGTAGAAGGCAAATATGAGCATAACCGATTCTAGATCCAACCCAATACTTCTTTGAACGGAAATGATCACATTCACTAACACAGAAGACAATATTGTTATAAAATCAGCAGTATAAAATTTTACTTACAGTCGCGTGTGATATGGTTAGAATACCATTCTTAACAGTGCATTTTCTTCTTTGCCAAACCTTCCGTATCCTAAACAATAAAAGAAAGTGATACAGTGAAAAAATAAGTTGCAGGAATACACTATTGCAATTATTGATAAAATTACAGAGATTACATTTAAGACTGACCAATATCCCATCAGTTCCCAAAAATGTGTAATATATACCAGGATTAAGACCTGCTACATTATGTTTCACTAGTGGGAACAATATGCTTTAGGACAATAGGGGAAGGAGATTTCTCTGCTCCATGCATCAATCATAGGATACGTTGCTGTTAATGGGCACATATAGTGCCAATGCTGATGTTATTATTCTACCAGATAAAATGGCTGTTAAAGCTTTTGAGACCTAAGTGATTTTATCCAAATCTGAACATGTGAATAGTTTTAAATTGCCTTTAGCTGGATTTAAATAGCCTTGGTTGAACTTATCAAATTGTTTAGTATCCTTAGTCTTTTAAAAATTAATATCAGTTTCAACTTGATTATAATGATTTAATTGTTTCTACTTGTTTACACCGATGTTACTGTATGTCACTCTGAGATCCTTGGCTATAGAATGATATATAATTATTTTAATAGTAATAAGAAGTAGAAAGAGGAAAAGAAAGAGTGATTACTTTCCATACAACAGGAGTAAGAAAGATTTGGTACGTTAAACACTGAAAAGCATGCATAATTACTTTCATTTCTTAATTGTGAAATGATAAGCATGAAAATGCCATATTATCTACATTAACTAATCAAATCAAAGTTAAAGCAAAGCTCAGTTGTAATCAATTCATTCTGAACTAGGATTTTTTTTTTTAAAAAAAATAAGATACTGGCAAAGCAAAACAAAACAAAGCTATGACTTATACATGTAATGTGTTATAAGTCTTCAATTTTGTTTTTATATTTAAAATTTTGCATCACATCATTAAAATATTAAAAATAAAAATATGTTTTTCATAAATGAGCTTATAGATATGTTTAAGAATTCTGCACATATCAAATCTCTCAGGTTTCGAAGAAACCATTAAATTGCTTTTACATATCCTCCTACACATTTATTTCATATACAGTGGTACCCCGGGTTACGAATTTAATTCGTTCCGCCGCCGCGTTCGTAACCCGAAAATCTTCGTAAGCCGAAAAAGCCATAGGCGCTAATAGCGAAAGCCGCGATTTCGTGCGAAAAAGCGCCGAAAAGCACCAAAAAATTTTTCGTAACCCGAAATAACCTTCGTAACCCGGAACAGTTTTTTTCAATGGATTTTTTTCGTAACCCGGAAATTTCGTAAGGCGGCGCATTCGTATCCCGGGGTACCACTGTAATTATTAACTCTGGAGATGAAAGCATGGAGATCTCTCTCTCTCTCTCTCTCTCACACACACACAGAGTGCAATAAGGCTGAAGCTATAGATGTTCTCTCACAACAAACTTTCTTACTGCTGTAATCAAAGGATAGCTACCCTAGGGCTATACATGCTTCCAGAAGTGTATTGGATAGCTCTCTGAGATTAAAAGATTACCTTAGATTTTCTTCTTAGTTCTTCAGTGATTAACATATTTCTTTATAAAAGCCATATGATTTAGCTTCATGCAACACATGAAGATAAGAATGCTGTGTCTTATTTAATTTAGTTATATCCCATCTTTTCCCCAAATATAATTCACTCTTAATTTTACCAGTAATGTAATTTATTTTGTTTGTATTTTAATCCTATAGGGTGCAATCCCACATGAAGCTACTTAGAACCCTCATTAATTTCAGTGAAAGGTTTCGTAGTATAACTGAATACAAGATGCCAGCCTTAATGTCACAGATAACCCCCCCCCCCAAAAAAAAAACACCACATAAGTTGGATAGCACCATAAACTACAGTGTATCTATGGTGACACAAAAACTAATCTACTTATACTTTCCTTAATTTGATGAACTACCATTTACACATGACTATAACTTGATCTCATGTATAAATCAAAGGCAGGTTTTAGGGCCAAAATTATGGATTTGCATAAATCGAGGGTAAAACATATGGGCATGTAACAAGAATGTAAAGAGTGAAAGCAAAGGAAAACAATGCCAAAGAACTTACACAATTCCAGCAGACATAACTATGCGTGTTCATCCTAAAGGCAGGATGGATGAGAACAGAATTACAGTAAATCATGGCTATGCAATGTGTGGGAGAAGTGAACAGGTGCCACGTCCCCAGATTGGCCTGAAGGAAGTGCTTTTTGACTGTGTTTTGAGCTGAAGTTCTGATGTAGTTGATGAATTTTAGAGTTTTTGTGTTAGAATTTGTGATCTGCAGTCTCACAGGTACAGATTTCTACGTGCATATAGAGGTGTTCCAAGTTTGATCAAATAGGTGAAGCAGATCATAAAATCAGAGCTGGAGGTTTCATCTACTTCATCTTGCTGGCAGTGGAAGAATCTATAGATGAAGCATCCTCCACAAGTGACCATCTAACTTCTATTTCAAACCGGGTTTATGACAGGATTTGGAGTTGAGACTGTCATGGACAGCTTAGTCGATAATCTCGGTCTGGGCACAGACAGGGGAAGTGTAACCCTGTTAGTGCTCTTGGACCTCTCAGCGACCTTCGATACCATTGACCACGGTATCCTCCTAGAACGCCTGAGAGAGTTAGGTATCGGGAACACTGCGTTGCAGTGGTTCAGGTCCTACTTCATGGGAAAGTTTCAGATGGTGATGCTTGGGAACAGTCATTTGACCAAGAGGGAACTCAAATTGGGTGGCCCTCAAGGAGCGATTCTGTCCCCAATGCTGTTTAACATTTACATGAAGCCGCTGGGCGAGATCATCCGGAGGCATGGGGCGGGGTGTTATCAGTATGCTGATGACACCCAAATATATTTCTCTATGTCTCAGACTGCAGCAGTGACTAAGAATGGCATCTCTCCTCTCAAGGAATGCCTTAAGGCGGTAATGGTCTGGATGAGGGAAAACCAACTAAAATTGAATCCAGATAAGACGGAGGCACTTACTATAGGAACCCCGAACCCTGATATAGAGATATGTTCACCGCTCCTAGATGGGGTCATACTTCCCCTAAAGGACTGTGTTCATAGTTTGGGAGTGCATCTGGACTCGTGCCTTCAGTTGACAGCTCAGATAGATGTGACGTCCAGAAGCACTTGTTATCAGCTTTCGCTGATACGCCAACTACGACCCTACCCAGTGCTGGGGGACCTAGAAACAGTACTGCATGCTCTGGTAACCTCTCAGTTGGACTTCTGAAACGTGCTCTACATTCTAGAACAGATGACCACACACTCAGAAAGGAGAGATGTAGTAGTGATGGGTGACTTCAACTATCCTGATATTCGCTGGAAGTCAAACTCAGCAAAATCCTCAAGGTCTAGCAAATTCCTCACTTGCCTGGAAGACAATTTCATGGTCCAAAAGGTGGAAGAGGCAACAAGGGGGTCAGCTATTTTAGATCTGATCCTAACCAACAAGGATGACTTGGTTAATGGGGTGCAAGTGGTGGGATCATTAGGTGGAAGTGACCATGTTCTCCTGGAGTTTGTAATACAGTGGAAAGGAGAAACCAGGCAAAGTCAAACACACATTCTAGATTTTAGGAGAGCGGATTTCAGTAAACTTAGAGAAGTATTGAGGGCGATTCCATGGTCAGAAATACTAAAAGATAAAGGAGTTCAGGACGGATGGGAGTTTCTCAAAAGGGAGATACTGAAGACACAATTTCAAACAGTTCCAGTAAAAAAAAAAAAAAAAATGGGAGGTGTCTCAAGAATCCAGGATGGATGACTAAGGAACTTTCAACCGAGCTAAGTTTGAAACGGAAGATGTATAAGAAATGGAAAAAGGGGGAAATCACAAAAAAAGAATTCAAAGAAATAGCAGGCATGTGTAGGGGTAAAGTCAGAAAAGCTAAAGCGCAGAATGAACTCAGACTTGCCAGAGAGGTTAAAGACAAAAAAAAAAGGGCTTTTTTGGATATGTCCGCAGCAAAAGTAAGAAGAAGGAAATGGTAGGGCCACTGCGTTGAGAGGATGGCAAAATGTTAACAGGGGACAGAGAAAAGGCAGAATTACTCAACACTTTCTTTGCCTCAGTCTTCTCAGAAAAGGAAAAGGGTGCTCAACCTGAGGATAATGGAGCAGAGGACACAATAGGGGAATTTCAGCACAGAATAAGTAAAGAGATAGTAAAGGAACACCTTGTTAATCTAAATGAATTTAAGTCTCCGGGACCAGATGAACTCCATCCAAGGGTATTAAAAGAACTGGCAAATGTAATATCGGAGCCATTGGCAATAATCTTTGAAAACTCCTGGAGAACAGGAGAGATCCCAGCAGACTGGAGGAGGGCAAATGTTGTCCCCATCTTCAAAAAGGGGAAAAAAGAGGATCCCAACAATTATTGTCCAGTTAGTCTGACATCAATACCAGGAAAGATTCTGGAGCAGATCATTAAACAGAGAGTCTGTGAACATCTAGAAGGCAATGCCATAATCACAAAAAGTCAACATGGGTTTCAGAGAAACAAGTCATGCCAGACAAACCTAATCTCTTTCTTTGATAAAATTACCAGCTTGGCAGATGAAGGGAATGCTGTGGATATAGTATATCTTGATTTCAGTAAGGCCTTTGACAAGGTTTCCCATGAAATTCTTGCAAAGAAGCTTGTAAAATGTGGACTAGACAAGGTAACTGTTACATGGATTTGTAACTGGTTGACCGGCCGAACTCAAAGGGTGCTCAACAATGGCTCCTTTTCATCCTGGAGAAAAGTGACCAGTGGGGTCCCACAGGGCTCTGTCCTGGGCCCAGTGCTATTCAACATCTTTATCAATGACCTGGATGACAGAACTGGGAGCATACTTATCAAATTTGCAGATGACACCAAATTAGGAGGAATAGCTAATACCCCAGAGGACAGGATCAAGATCCAAAATGACCTGAATAGACTAGAAAGCTGGACCAAAGCTAACAAAATGAAATTCAACACGGAGAAATGTAAGGTATTGCACTTAGGGCGGAAAAATAAAATGCACAGATATAGGATGGGGGACACCTAGCTGAATGAAACTACGTGTGAAAGGGATCTAGGAGTCCAAGTAGACCACAAGTTGAACGTGAGTGAACAGTGTGATGCCGCAGCTAAAAAGGCCAAAGCAATTTTAGGCTGCATCAATAAAAGTATAGTGTCTAGATCAAGAGAAGTAATAGTGCCACTGTATTCTGCTTTGGTCAGGCCCCTCCTGGAATATTGTGTCCAGTTCTGGGTGCCACAATTAAAAAAGGACATTGAGAAACTGGAGCGTGTCCAAAGGAGGGCGACAAAAATGGTGAAGGGTCTGGAAACCATGCCCTATAAGGAACGACTTAGGGAGCTGGGGATGTTTAGCCTGGAGAAAAGAAGGCTAAGAGGTGATATGATAGCCCTGTTTAAATATTTGAAAGGATGTCATGTTGAAGAGGGAGCAAGCTTGTTTGCTGCTGCTCCAGAGAACAGGACCCGGAACAATGGATGCAAGCTACAGGAAAAGAGATTCCACCTCAACATTAGGAGGAACTTCCTGACAAGTAAGGGCTGTTCGACAGTGGAATGCACTCCCTCGGAGGGTGATAGAGTCTCCTTCCTTGGAGGTCTTTAAACAGAGGCTGGATGGCCATCTGTCAGGGATGCTTTGATTTGGATTTCCTGCATGGCAGGAGGTTGGACTGGATGGCCTTAGTGGTCTCTTCCAACTCTACGATTCTATGATTCTATGTGACTATCCTTGTACCTAACTTGGAAACTTCAGTTAATTCAAACATAGCACCCAGGTTGGTCGCCAGAAAATCAAGAGGCAACCATATAACTCCAGTTCTGAAATCTTCACATTGGCTGCCAATTATTTATTTTATTTTATTTTTATTTATTTATTTATATCCCGCTCTTTTCCCAGGACTGGGACTCAGAGCGGCTTCACAGCAATTAAAAAACAAACAAAAAGTACAATTAAAACATTTTAAAAATAGATAAATGACATGCATTAAATAGAATGATTAAACTAGTCCAACATACCTGCCTGTTCTTGTAGTGATTCCTTAATTGCCTGTTTGAACAGGTAGGTCTTCACCTGCCGTCGGAAAGCCATCAAGGAGGGAGCCGTTCTTATCTCCCTGGGCAGGGAGTTCCAGAGTCTAGGGGCAGCCGCTGAGAAGGCCCTCTCTCATGTCCCCACCAAACTTGTTTGTGAAGGTGTTGGGATGGAGAGAAGGGCTTCTCCAGAGGATCTCAGAGTCCGGGCAGGTTCACACCAGGAGAAACGGTCTGCCAAATAATGTGGACCTGAGCCATGTGGGGCTTTGTAGGATATAACCAGTACCTTGAATTGTGCCCAGGAACGAACTGGCAGCTAATGAAGCTGTTTCAACAGGGGAGTTGTATGGGCTCTGTAATCGGCGCCTGTTAACAGCCTGGCAGCAGCTCTTTGAACCAGTTGAATTTTCCGAACACTTTTCATCTGCATATTGATGACATCGCACCCCAAAATTCTGGACAACCTCTCTCAGCGGTTTCATGTATATGTTAAACAGCATAGGGGACAACACAGAACCTAGAGGGACCCTACAGGTTAATGGCCAAGGGGTCGAACAGGAGTCCCCCAGTACTGTACCTCCTTCTGAGTTCGCCCCTCCAGGAAGGAACGGAGCCACTGTAGAACAGTACCTCCAAGCCCCATCCCAGAGAGGCGGTCTAGAAGGATACCATGATCGATGGTATCAAAAGCAGCTGTGAGGTCCAGAAGAACCAACAAGGACACACTCCCTCTGTCCAGTTCCCTGCGTAGGTCATCCACCAAGGCGATCAAGGCTGTCTCTGTTCCATAGCCAGGTCTGAAACCAGATTGAAATGGATCTAGATAATCCGTTTCATCCAGAAACCTCTGGAGTTGGGAAGCCACCACATGTTCCAGAACCTTGCCCAGAAATGGTAGGTTAGACACTGGCCGATAGTTATTCATTATTGTGGGATCCAATGATGACTTTTTTAACAGAGGCCTCACAACAGCCTCCTTTAGGCAGGATGGAATTCTTCCTTGTTGTAGGGAGGCATTGATTACTTCCTTTACCCACTCAGTCAGTCCCCCTCTGGCCTCTTTAATAAGCCAAGAAGGACAAGGGTCCAAGACACATGTGGTGGCTCTTATCTTTCCAAGGATTCTGTCCACATCATCAGTCTGAACAAGTTGAAAAGTATCCATTAACACTGGACCGGTAGGAGCCAAGGTAACATCCACTGACATTGTATTAATTGTAGCATCCAATTTGGACCGAATCTGAGTGATTTTATCTGCAAAATGCTGAGCAAATTCTTCACAGCGAGCCTTTGAGTGGTCTGCATTTTCTACTTGAGGGTGAGTGTGTAAAAGACCCTTGACCACTCAGACCAGCTCTGCTGACCGGCTCCTTGCAGATGCAATGCTGGTAGCAAAAAATAATTTCTTTGCTGCCCACACTGCCAAAGAGTAGGCTTTCAAATAAGATCTAGCCCGTATTTGATCAGATTCACTCCGAGTCTTTCGCCAACGTCACTCTAGTCTCCTTCTCATTCGCTTCATCAACATCAAATCCCTAGAGAACCAGGGGGCTGGTTTGGCTCCACTCCGTGAGAGGGGATGCTCAGGAGCAATTGTGTCCACCGCTCTGGCCATTTCCCCATTCCAAAGGCTGGCTAGGGCTTCAACAGAATCGCCTGCCAAGGTGACAGGAAACTCCCCAAGAGCCCTCAGGAATCCATCTGGATCCATCAGCTTCCTGGGGCGGACCATCCTAATCGGTCCCCTACCCCTGCAGAGGTTCTGAGTCCCAGTAAATCTAAACCTGACCAGATAATGATCTGTCCATGATAATGGAACTGTGGAGAGTTCCACCACACCAAGATCATCATCATCCCACCCAGCACAAAAAACAAGGTCCAGAGTGTGCCCAGCAGCATGAGTAGGGTCAGATACTACTTGAGATAGACTCATGGTTGTCATGGAGTCCATGAAGTCCTGAGCCACTCCTGAAAGAGAAGTCCCAGCATGGATGTTGAAGTCCCCTAGCACTAATAGACGTGGAGATTCCAATACCAACCCCGAGACCACTCTGGTCAGTTCAGGAAGGGAGACTGTTGTGCAGCAGGGTAGGCAGTACACCAACAGAAAACAATTAGTTTCCAGACACAGTACAAGGTGTTGGTAATCACCTTTAAAGCCCTACATGGCTTAGGTCCAGCTTACTTAAGGGAATGTCTCCTTCCATACAATCCACCCCACACACTCAGGTCCTCTGGGACTAATTTACTACAGCCTAAGAATACCAGGCTTGCTGTTGTTACCCAGAGGACCTTTTCATTGGCCGCTCCTAAACTTTGGAATGACCTACTGGAGGAAATCCATCACATAACATCTCTTGAACCCTTTAAAAAAGCCCTTAAGGCAGATCTCCTCTAGCGGGCATTCCTAGACTGATATATGGGCCCTCTCCACTGTCCCACAACTATGCCTCATTGAGGCACGCTACAGACAGGCACCCAAGTACATACTCTGCAACCCTAGTACGTACGGAGTACGTTCAAAATGGCGGCGCCCAGGTGATGTTGCAAGTGCGCCAATGGCGCACTGTGGCATCACCAGCGTGCCGCAAAAAGAAGCCACATTTTGCGGCGTCTTTATCTTGCTGCCGCCAAGCCACGTGGCACAAATGGCACTGCCGCCAGACCGTCCTTTAAGGACGGTCTGTAGTGTGCCAGACTCTCCCTTAAATCGCCTCATTGTAATGGGGATGAAATTTTATTGTAATTTTTATTGTGATTTTAATAATTGACTTTCTATGCTGTTGCATTTTAATTGTGGGTTAGGGATTGTGTTAATTGTCTTATTGTCTTTATTTTTGGTTGTAACCTGCCTCGATCCTTCGGGGAGAGGCAGGTTATAAATTATTATTATTATTATTATTATTATTATTATTATTATTATTTAAATCTTCAAATAAAGGAGAGCCCGTCACCTTCTAAAGTGCAGTCCGCCCTTCTTGTACACAGATTTTTTATACAAGGATTCAAGCATCCACGGTTTGAAAATGTTCAAAAAAAGTGTAAATTTCAAATATCAAACCTTAATTTTCCATTTTTTATAAGGGACACCACTTTGCTATGTCATTATATTTAATGGGACTTGAGCATCCATGGATTTTGTTATGCACAGGGGATCTTGGAACCCCCTGCGTATAACAAGGGTCCACTGTACTCTTTTTCACTGTAGAACAACTCTCACTAATAAAAATTTCTTCTAATGTTTCAAATCTCTCTACCCCTCAAGTCCTTCTCATATATTTGGCTCTTTCCCCTTATCATTTTTTGCACCTAATAATAATAATAATAGGATTTATTTATATGCCGCCCAATCACTGGGAATCCGGCCGGCATACAAAAGAGGGGATAACAGACGATTCCCTGCCCTTAAGCTTACAATCTAAAAAAACATGACACAAAAGGAGAAGGGAATGGTGGGGGCAGGGGATCAGGTCCAGCATTCTTCTCTCCCTCTGAGGCCTGGACCAAGGCAGATGGACTGGAGGAAGGGCTCTTTTTAATAGAGGCCAGGCCCGATGGCGTTGGGCCTGTCCTTTCACTCCCTCCCAGGCCAGAAGATGACAGTTGGAAGGAGGGAGGGGAGGACTCTTCCTCTTCAGGCCCGATGGCGTTGGGCCTGTCCTTTCACTCCCTCAAGGCCAGAAGATGACAGTTGGAAGGAGGGAGGGAAGGGCTCTTCCTCTTCAGGCCCGATGGCGTTGGGCCTGTCCTTTCACTCCCTCAAGGCCAGAAGATGACAGTTGGAAGGAGGGAGGGAGGACTCTTCCTCTTCCGGCCCGATGGCGTCTGGGCCTGTTCCTGTCCTCCCTCTAGGCCAAGAAGATGACAGTTGGAAGGAGGGAGGGGAAGGCTCTTCCTCTTCAGGCCCGATGGCAACCTATCTCTGGCTGGTTGACCTCAGTTTAAGTAAAAAAGAAAATACAACCTGTGCTGTCAATTTAATATTGAGATCTCAGTCTGGGAAATAGTGGCTACATGTGGGTGCACTGGGACGCTCAGTGTGTTCTGAGGAAAGTATAGGCCTCTACAAAAAGCAGAAGTGGTAGAGACAAAAGCTGCTTGAGCGCTAGCTACCCCATTGTACTTTATATATTTCCTAAATAATAATGCATTCTGATTGGCTTTAGTTTAAAATCAATAAGAATTTATACTATCTAGAAAAGTATGCTTATCCCAGTGTTGCTGTCTTCCATTTTATTTCTGCTCCTTCTACTATACTGCATAATCCTCTGGCCTCAGCCTACGGTTCTTTGTTTAGCTACAAAGGGCCGAGAACATTCCAGAAGCAATGGGAATTAGGTTAATGGGCAGAACAGTTTATTAAAATGAAGAGGAACTGTCTTTTATTGCCTCAATGGACTGAATATTTATAATTAGAGGAGTGAATTAATTTATAATTAGAGAACTGAATAGAGTTTGAGTAAAGAACATAAAACAGGAATAGGCAAAATAACTCAGATAGAATTGCTAGATGAATCTCTTGTTGATACACAGCACAGCATTTCTTGGAGATTGTTTCCAACGTGCCCCCATGATACATATGTACGCCTAACAATTAACAGACCTTCTACCATGATTAAAATTCATATAAAACCTTTTTCCTTATTGTTTTACATTCCCTAACAAAGAGCAAAATTTGTCATACATTGCATATAAATTGCATGATACATGTGTTATGGTACAGGTAGAATACTTTAAGATGTTTGAATTACAGTTTTTGAACAATAAAACATGTCCAAGGGAGAAAGAAAAACATATTCATGAAAGATACATAAAACTGAGCTGAAACTTTCTGCTCCCCGCCTCCAAGAACAGAGGATTCTAATGTAGTGTATACAAAAATAAGGTATTGAAATATACACAGTATAAAACCTAACTATCAATGCAATAAAATTAGAAGATATAATAGCATTTCCAACCAGACATAAAATAGGAGCTGAAATAATACATTTTACATTTATTCACGTACTGAATTTTTATGAGAAGTTTAATGTGTTATATAAAGAAATGTATATAGAAACATCTGCCAGCCACTATGGTTCCTTGGAGAATTATCTGACTTCCAGGTCCAACCAACATTTAGGAAATGTTTTCATCATTTTAGCTGAATTCCATTTAAGTTGTGTTTGTTTTAAACGAGTGAAATGTAAAATGTTTCAACTAGTCCAGCAGGGGTTTTGATCTAAGAACCCACTGTACATTTTATAGCATGGATTGGCTCTATGTCTTACACTCCTGAGTACATACCCATCACTCTTCTTTAAGAGATATCCCTTCTTCTCACTGCCATATTCTTTATTTCCCTGAAGCTGATGCATGCTATATCCTCCTTGCTTGCTTTGGGAATCCTATTAAGAAAAAGAATAAACAAATATTTCTGTCGCTTTTAAAAATTAAGTTTTAAAAACTCATTTTGTTTCACAGTAAGTCCTTCATTTGCAGCATCTCAATGAAAAAATGCATGATCTCACTTGCAAACATTGATGTTATTTATTTTTTAAGCACATAAATGATTATGATACTTTTCCACAAAGTGATGAAGGCTTTAAATGAAAAGTTACAGAACATTTAGTACAAAATAAAATTCAGATGTCCAGAAAGTATTAACAAAAGCAATTAAGACACATGTGCAGACTGGATTGTATTTACAATTCTAACATTTAACTAGCTTTATCAAGTTACACTACTTGATTTAGTTTATGGTTTTAAAGAAGAATGAGATTCAATTTATTCATGTGTGCACATATGCATGCACATACATATATGAATATCAATACTACACACCTACACACACACACCTGATGAAAAATGCAGCAACAGAAAGATCTGCAAATTCACTATGAAAAGAATGATTCATTAAAACAATGACTTACTCTCCTAGACTTCGATCAGGAAAGGCAAAGGCAACATAGGAAGAAAAAAGTAGAATATTTTAAGACATTATTATTATTTGCCATATGCATTTTATAGCCACTTTAATAATTCACAGTCTGTGGCAAAGGCACAGGTGGAAACAGTAAGAAACAGGCGTGTTTAGATGACAAATTCTTGTGACAAATGCTCCTCAATTCTTCATGGAAAGGATGATAAGAAGAGGCAGTAGTGACAAGTAAAGAAGAACAGCCATTCCACAGCATTTGTCCTTTAACTAGCTTTATGGGATAGCACTGAAGAGGTCATACATACAGAGCATGAATAATGATAGCAAAGCAGCCACTGGGGCAGAGTTGTCAGAAATTTGGCCATGTCACAAGCCTGCATTTTGTCAAGATAGCTGGTCCCATTTCAGGTGAGGCAAGCCCCCCTGTACTTGATAATGATTCCATGTATACTGTCATCTCTTCAGTAGCCTGAAGAATATGTTTGCAGTTAAACTATTTACAGAATCACTGAATTCATAGAACCACAAGGTCCACCTAGTCTACCTCCTTGCCATGCAGGAATACAAAACTATGAGGGGGTTCTGAAAAGTTCTCACCCCGACCTACTTAGCTAAAGTGTCATTGTTGTTTTTTTCTGAGAGATCCTTTACCAGAGCCATCTCTTGATTCTGCAGCTATGCAGTAGCTTCCCCTCACTTTAATTTAGCACATTTAGTCTGGATCCTGTGCAAAAAGCCTGTCTGACATGGGAAACACTACCAGTGGTAGTAACCTACTATCAGCATAGTCTCTTGCCTTACAGGTACATGCAATCTCACTATCATAGAAAGACTAATAAGATCACAGAATTTTAGAACTGGAAGGGTAGAGCCATTTAGAAACACTGTAAATCTCAGCCTTCAAAGAAGGTTATATCTTCTACCAGAAGCAATACCTTTCCATGATGGTTGGATTGCATGCACCTGTGAGGCAAGAGACTATGCCACTGGTGGTGTTTTCCATGTTGGACAGGCTTTTTGCACAGGATCCAGACTAAATGTGTGGTAACCTTGTGCAAAAAAGTGCAAAAGCACTGGTTACTAAACCATCATGGAAAGGTAGAGTCATTTAAAACTTAGTAAAGCTTTATCACAAGTATTTTAACTCATATCCATATGGATTAAAAAAAACCTTGAGTGACATCTGAGTTATATTCTGATCCCATGGGATTTCTAATGTATTCCAGGAATACAAAAAAATGCATCCTGTCCTTATAAATGTTTGTGAGTGTAGAATCAATAAATATTCAACAATACCCAAACACTCAGAGCCACAAAATTCATGTTCACATGTGGTAAAACATTTTGTTTGAGCAGCTAATACTACAGTATATTACATTTTCTGTAATATATATAAATATAAAGTAACTTGTGTTCTAAAAATACTACCACTATTATTTCCAACTGCGAACAATAACAACAACAAAATTATTTCAAGCTTCCCACAATTAGGAAACAAGACAGAAACCCAGAAGGAAAACGGCTGTTTACTTGCAAGAAAACTCACAAACTGTGGGGCAATTTAACAAAATAGGAGCTGCTTTGGGAAATTTCCCATAATGAAGTACTATTTCTTTGTTCCAGCCATTCTGCAGACAACCAGAGCATGTCACTTCACTGCTGCAGTGGTTCTAGCAAGCAACCTTCCAACTCCTGATGAACCATCTGCTGGTGATCTTCTCATCTGTCCTCCTCTACAGACGTAACAGTGGAGAGGTAGGCTAATTCTATCACAGCATTCCTCTCATTCCAAGCCCTGAATATGTGAATCTACTTGCTTCACAGACTGTGTGGTTCTTCCAATCAGGAACAGTTCAAAGGTTTCTACCCTTCCTTCTTCATTTGTGTTCCTCATTTGCCCTGGACATTCTTGAATGAAGTCTCTGGCTGCTCTATGTTGAACTGCACCAGAAACTTCCATCACTGCTACTTGTCATGGCATCAGTATGTCTAGTTGGTCTTTCTTGGACAGGAATCAAGTAAGTGTGCACTTGCTGGACTTCCACCTTTAAGCAGGGGAAAGGTCCTCATAAAGCACTCCCACCACTTTCACTATAACATGTGTCACCCACAAAACAGCATAGACATTTTCCATCCCAGTACTTTACACTGTGCAATGAAAAACGTACACTACTGGAGAAATGCATTTTGTTGTTAACTGTTGTTAGGTTGGCTTCGACTTATCATGACCCTGTGAATGAGAGGCCTCCAAGTCACCTTATCAGCAGCAGCCCTGCTCAGGTCTTGCAGCTGTGGCTTTCATAATTGAATTTACTTATCTGGAATGCAGCCTTCCTCTTTTTCTACTGCGTTATACTTTACCAAGCATTATTGTCTTTTTTTTAGTTACTTGTGTTCTCATGATATGGTCAAAGTACGACAACCTCACTTTAGTCACCTTGACTTCTAGAAAGAGTTCAGGCCTGATTTATTGAAAACTTAAAAAATAAACCCCAAACCCTCTGGGGTAATGAAGTGCCCCATCTGCTAACATGAAGTTTAGTATGCATCAGGGTTAAGAATCATCTAGTCCTCCAACTGCTGTTGGAATGTGGAATTATGCCATTGTATATAACAGGACTTAAGCATTCATTGATTTTGTTAACTATGAGTAATGAAGTGTCCCAGAACCAAACCCCAGAAGATGCCAAGGGCTCACTGTACTGAGTTTTGCATTTTATTCTGAAATAATGCTGAACTGCCTTAAGAGAGCTGTGCTATATCTGAAAGGCTGTATAAAATAGTTAAATAAAAATAAATGAGAAAGATGGACATTTGTTAGCTTTTCACATAGGCATAAATGTTATGGTTTATTAAGCACACCATCTGGTACAATACATTTTGCATATTTTAAAAAGCTATCTTTTACATAAGTCAAGTCAATTGCCTAACAAGAATCAAAAACTAAACATAACTTGTCCTTGTGGTGTCTTTTTATATCAGCATTTCAGCTGATGTTATGATCTCACTTTTAAAGCAGACATTTACATCAATTCATTTGCCTGAGAAGACAAATGTTCCTTGTAAGTTTTTTGTAAAATACTAAAATTGTTCAAAATGGCTGCAACTTTCTATAGCTTAAGTAGTAAACACCTGGGTGGTCAAGCTTCTTGGCCTTAAAAGCCCCATAAGGTGCTGAGCCAAAGACTGTATACATGTGTACCCCTCCTCTCCCATCTCAGCATGTGCAGACTGGGAAGTTTAAAACTGGATTGCAAGGTAGAGGGAAGTGAGTAGGACTCAAACCTTCTCTTACCAGATTTCTACCTGAAACTGTTTAGTGGTGGGTTCTTGACCTTCTCATACAGCCTTCTTGAAGCTTCATCACAACTCCACAGTATAGCTCCCTGCCCCCTCAGTAACCAGTTCTAGTCTTTAACATTAACCTGAGTGTCAATGGATGAACTTTCAAATTACCCATAATTTCAGCTTTCATACAGAAGCTAATTGCAGCATCCAGCACACACTGTGTTGACATGTGACTTGTCCAAGATTTACCTATCATGCTGTTCATATCTTGTGTCCCACTCCTATATCTAACAGCCACCACTATAGAGGTATCTTCATTTCCATTATCTTGTTGCCTTGTGTTCTCAGGTAGAGTAAGCTCAAAACCGCAGAAGGCAAGGAGGGCTGACTGTACTCTCCACATCAAGGTTACTCTAGCTGGGCAGCCAATCAATTAATTCAAATCTCAGGTTTAAACTTACTGGCTGGCAGTTCCCACTCTTTTGTGAAGCCCGTTCAATGTTGTGCATACTTCTAGAGATACTGACTTGCTGCCATGTCCAGGGGACTTTGACACTCCACTTTGCTCTGCTCCACCCCAAGGACACACATTCTCTACACGGTAACCAATGCAGTGCTCATAATAGGCTAATATTCCAGTGCTAGAGGTCATAAGTTTAACATTTTTTCTATCTGCAAACATTTATGGTTAAATAAAAACATGTTCTTTTCAAGCTCTTAGTGTTCGTTAGCTAATTTTCCAATTCTTTCAAAACATAACATGCAGTCCATAATGTGTGTGCAACAGTTTTAGAAAAGATCCTAATATTGCCGTGCCATTTGAGTGCAATAGTACACATTCATATTTACATACGCATATGACCAAGAATACACAGTAACAAAATCAAGCATGGTGCAGTTTGAAAACTCTAATGGCAAATAGTAGTCAATCTCTACTGTAACTGTTCGAACACATTTATAGAGTGTACAAATTATGTTCTTAGCTATACATACAATACATTTAAAATACATGTATAAAATACATGATAAACATTAAATACAGCTAGTCTATGATTTCATTCCATAATTGTTGTATGTATTTTGCTTGGGATTCTTACCTCCTTCTGGTCAAGCTGTAAGGAGGATTTTATCAAATCTCTAAGTGCAGTCAGTTGTTTCTTTTCTTCATCTTGTGTCTGCTTTATCTAGAGTAAAAATATTCTCAATTAATTTGGCTTTAAAAAGTGTGATTCGTGTGTTTTATTTTAATCAACATGAAGTTGCCAAGAAATTTAAACTGAATGAAGCAGTTTTCTCTTTTACCTTAGGTATATACAGTTTCTTGACCACACCTCTAGTGCTTCTGAAAACCCACCAATTCCCCAATTCTCCCCACGTTTTTAAAAACAATTGTGGAGTAATTAATTTTACCCAAAACTGCATAGAAAATCTCCCCAATCACTTGAAAAAAAACCCAATCCTCCCAAATACCTGTTTTGTCACGGTCCCTGTTGAAATGGTGACAGGAAGTGATGTGACATGACAATTTTGAGAAGAAGTGAGATGAAAATGGAAATATTTGGGCTTTTTGAGGGAGTCAGCTCAAGGAAAGTGGCTCCTGGCCACACATAACTGCCTTCTCTTACCTTAGAGAAAGTGCTAAAGCTATGTGCAAGTCACACAGAGACTGTGGAATCAGGACACAGATTATTTTCTGTAGAATCCACAGCAATAATCAGATGGATATTGGAACTGAGTTCTGACAGTCTTCAGGGATTACTCTGAAGAGAATTATATCTTTAGCCCTTTCAGGTAAATGTTCATTGCAGGTTGCACTGAGAAGTTTATATCTAGCTATCATCAGGAGAACGCTCTTATGGACCAATCTTAAAAACATGTATTCCACAGGATCATCATCTTTAAATGCAGAGCCTCCATCTGGGATGGCTGGGAGAGAAAATTTTAGTCCAAATGCAGTGGTGAAGAGGAGGCTGGTCTGTTCTTTTCCTTCTTCACAAAAATATCAAAGGTGTATGAATGAAAACAATTGAACATTAAATCACGCACTCAGGTGGAAAGCTTATCCAGACTGGCAACCTGTGCTGCATGGTGCCATTTAATGTTGCTTCTCAATCCTTCCACAGTCAAATGTGCTCCTTACTTTAAAACACCTACTCACTCACCCACTAAAGAGGGACATTTAGATTCCTTTGTTGGCATGTTGCTTGTGATTCTTTATTATCTCTGTCTGCCCCATGCCTCTTTACCAATTTACGCTTTTTAAAAATAAATAAATAAAGGTATCTTTAGAAATTTGATCCCTATTGTTTTAAACCCATGGAAGCAGATCAACCCTCTCCCCAACAGAAATACACTCCTCTCTGTCATCCCTCTCATTTTACACAAGAAGTACACATGAACATGGTAGTGGTGATGGAGATGATCTAATCACAGTAAGGCTTACATATTGTTATACATAACCTATAACAACAGTAATAAAGCTCTAGAGGAGGGGTGAGCAAAGTACAGGCCACATGCAGGTCCCCTACAGCCATTCTGGCTGTTAGTCCAGGACATCTGGAGCACCACAGATTGGGGAAGAATTTATGATTGTTCTTCAATAAGCAGTCAGATAAAAGTTCCCAATAGGAGACAATATTCTCATCTTATGAATAACTTACATTATATAAATCAGCAGCCAGTTTCTCAATATACTGTTTTAGTTTATCAGCTGTCTTCAAGCCATCTTGGAAGAAACTAAAACAGAAAATGTAGTTTGAATTTTATAACATTTTCCTATTTTTTACTAGAATCTTATTGTTCACCTTTTTTGAACTCCCGACTCAATAAACAAAGTATAATAAACATTTGCATGCTATCTGAAATCTTTAGCCTAATAAACGGATTACTTTATCCAGAGATGATTTTATTGTCAACTTTGATTCAGTACTTTAAAATAATCACAGAAGAAGCCCAACATAAATATAAGCATGTAGGAATCATACAAAGATTAGATCAGGCTGAAAAGTTCCACACAGCACCACGTTTTAAGCACTTTAAAAGATCAGCATTCAGATGACATACCCCAATGCTTATGAATTCTGGCACTGCTCCATTGTTCCCCCATCAACATTAGAAAGGAAAGGAAAACGTAAGTCCGAGGGCCTACGTAGACTCTTAAGACAAAACATCACCTAAAAGCCCACAAATCATTTTTCCACAGTAGCTCATAAGAAGTCAGATTCACCTTCTAATGAATATTTGTTTTTAAAGTGCTATTTATATACACACTCACACACCATTTATACTATTTTAAATGCATATACTTGGGAATGGCTAAAAATCTGTTTCAATGCTAAAATATTTCCTGTTAACTAAACTCACTTTTGTTCTCTTTATGCAATATATAAAGTTAGCTTTTCCCCCCTTCTTGACAGGAAATTTAAAAATAATTTATATAACAAGTGAAAGAGTAACCAAATTTGATCTTCTGCATGGCAAAAGCATAAGCTAAATACCATCTATTTCATAAGTCTATATGAATGAACAAAGATTATAAAGAAATTTTGAGTTTCATTCTTGATGGAGAATATGGGTAGACAACTGCAATTCAGCTGGGGACTTTTCAGGTTGGTCAGGTGTTCAAGGACTATAATTTGAGTTTGATGCTAACATTTCCTTTTTTTATTTTTTATTTTTTCAGTTTCAAGTTAACACTTTAACATTTTAATTCTTTATCTTTTAGTTTCTCATAAATCAAGGCATCCCTGCATGAACAGTTCTATCACTGTTTTAGATTTGTTTTTTACAACCTGTACTTCAAAACTGGCCACTGTATGTTCCAGCAGCAACTGAACAAATAATCTATGTTCCAGCAGAGTCCATAGTACAGGACCAGATACCTAGAATATTCAGTCAACGATGTCTTTCAGGAGCTTGAGGACAGGGGAGTGATGCTTAAGACATATGATACGGGAAAAAGAAGAGGAGAAATGAAAGTTGGAGGCAGGGAACAGATGAGCCAAATAATAGCTTTATTCCTTAGTTCTCTTTGCTGCACTCATTCCTGGTTTTGATTTTGACTACTCAGTCATAAGACAGGGCAAAGATGTCAAAATCTGGTTAAATTCCCCAACACAGTTTCTAGAGGGAGTGTGTGTGTGTGTGGGGGGGGGGGGGGGGGGCTTGTCAAATACAGTCGGCCCTTCTTATACACGGATTTTTTATACACGGATTCAAGCATACACGGTTTGAAAATGTTCCAAAAAAGTATAAATTTACCTTGATGTTCCATTTTTATTAGGGACACCATTTTGCTATGTCATTATATTTAATGGGACTTGAGCATACATGGATTTTGTTATACACGGGGGACCTTGGAACCAAATCCCAGCGTATAACAAGGGTCCACTGTAAATTTTAAAAAGAGGAGATCTAGGAAACTGCAATGTGACTTCTATGGGAGCTATTTGCCCACCCTTGAAGTACAGATAAGCTAAAATCTTATACAGTACTAAAAAAGTAGATGACACAACCAAGACAAGAAAAGGATGCTCAGTTTTAAATTGATAGGTGGAAGATAAACACCTCAAGGATTATACTTACTTGCACTGTGCATGATAATACTTAATAAGATTCTGTAGAAGGTCAACACCTTTTTTTGTCTTAATTTCATTAACCTTAATGAGATACTGGAAAAAAGAAAACCAAACTCAGTAGGATAATTATACATTGCGCTATCTCAGCTGTGTTCAAATGCAGGTTCTATTTCTAATCTTTTTAAAACAAAGTCAACAATTATCTTTGAGGTTGCCTTGCAGTTGAGATCTAAAAGCACTAAGCAAATACAGTGATTAAAATCTCTGCGTATACAGAATAGATTAATATAGAACAGTAAGCTTAAATTTATTTAAATGCAATTAAACCAAACACTGTGATAAACTGCTCGCTAGCGGTAAATTTTGTGAAGCTATTGTTTTTCTGCTGCTCCAGTTCAATTACTTATCTTTCCTATACATCTAATTGCTTTTTAAACTTTAGGGACAGAATACCCTTAATTATATTTAGGTAATAAGCTATTTTTGTGAAGTGTCACACTGAAATAAATTTGGATGTAAAACTAAATATCTTGGTATCCAGCTTTCATAAGCTCTAGCTACATATGAGTATTAAATGCCCAAGAGGACTGTGAAACTTAACTTCAGATTGATAGATGGCAGATGCTTATCCTTTAATATATATTCTTGTTGTTACTCATTGGGATTGGCAATCCATAGTTCACTGTGTTATCCATTTTGCCAGCCTCTTCCCCAACATAATTTTATGTTCTTGTTATTAGCAGGGGGATGTTGCTTCTGTTCCTCATTAGTGCAAAAATAATCTAGTTAGAGGTAACATTCTTTCAAGTATCAAGTGCTTCTAAGATGTGACAGATAGAGTTTTATAAATTAATTGGAGGGGGGGGGTCATCATTATACCACACAGTTGGTTTGATATATTATTTCCCACAAGAGATCTTTTGCAGATTATAGAACATTGAGATAAAAGCATGAATCAAAGCATTTTTAATAGTTAAGGCTGATACTTACTTCACACATCTGGAGCTGAAACAGACGCCTTTCTTTTTCCATTTCTTCTGCTATCTCGGCTCCAGTAATCTCTGTCCGTATCATCCCATGCTGTTTTGCATGTTCCCTTTTTTCTTTTTCAATTTTTGTGCTGTAATTGTAAAATCATATATTGAGGAAACTTGTGAAACTTTGGGAAATCACATCCAACATGGAACCAAACTAATTCTGTTCACTTACAAACTACTCAAGGTCTTATCAATATTGTACAGGTTTCAGTAGCAAATGAACTTAGGCAGAATCAGATGCCTCCATTACAATTTTCTTGCAGGTTGTCCTGGTGATAAATGGAGGAAGGACTTGGGTATTTAAGAGATCAAGCAAGGATGTGCCAAGACTACAGCATACCTATGCCTAAGTCATACAGAGATATAGTTTCAGGCCTTTCCTATGCTGCATGTATTTTTATGACAATGAACCTTAGGAAGATTCTCTTGCTCAGGAAGAGAATTGGGATTTGGCCCCCAAGCTACTCTTCCTTTTTTTGTTTCTTATTTTTAGCTCTCATTTGCTGTCTCGTCTACTATTATTTATTCCTTAGCTGCCTTTCAAGTCTGCAGTCTTCCCATATGTAAGAAGTAACCTTTGATGAAAGAGGGTAGACTGCTTTTGATATTCAATGTGTCCACAGTACCTAAAACATAGAGAACAAAGCCCTGAGTGGTATCATAAGATATTATTATAACAGTGAGAATAAATATTAGATTGAAAAGGTTCCAGGGACATTTCATAAATACCATATACCAGGAATTTATTGTTTCCAAAAGGAGTGTATTTTGAAAGCAGCTATAGTTTTATGTATATTTATAAAAAGGTTTCAGGTCTTGATCCCTGCTTTAATTTCTGCATGCAATTTTGTGCAAAATGTAAATTCAAACAAGCATCTTAACACTCCTCCCCAATCATTTTTAATTTTTTGACAAATGGAGCAGTAACACAATCCCCCCTTTTTCTTGAATTCTTGAACACAAGTAGTAATGTTTTGTCCACTGTGTATCTATAATCTCCTGTACATAGTCAGAAACAATATGAGTAGGTGGATAGCTGGAAACACCATGGGCAAAGCTACTACACATTAAAGATTTCTGAATCCACACTAAGAAAAGTGGTGTAAGCAATACATTATATTTGTTCCATTTCTAATGTAAAAAACCAAAACAAAATCCTTGGTTAAAAAATGGTCAAGAACTCAACAACAGTGTTATGAGAACAGACAAACTAAATATCAAACTTGTTAATGACTGTGATTTTAACAAAACAATATATATAGCAGTCATTATTACAAAACAGTATTTTAAAACCCTACATTCCTGAAAAAGGAGGTGAGAATACTATTCAGAGCTCCTTCCTTCACCCTCATTAAACTTGAGTGTCCTGAGTGACTGCTTGTGTTCATTTGTGTTCAATTCTTGGTGACACCTTGTGTTCATTTAGAGATGCCTGCAGTTACAGTATACAAAGTAGTCACTAATAGAAGCTATATCATGTTGCTACGCTTGCCCCTATAAAGTTTGTAAGGGTAGGGGGCAGCTGCCATCATACCTACCCTGTTAATAAATGATCTGTAAGATTAAATAAAAGAGGCACAGTTTAATCTATTCCAGGAACAGGAAAGCAATTCTGATGTACAAGGCCAGGAAAAGCCCTTGTCCCTCTTGAAGAGACATCCAATGATCTATTGCTTTAATGTTGTGAATAAGTTGATTCTGTTCCTTCCTACTTTACTGGGAAAGGAACTGGGGAGCAAAGCTGGCTTGAGGCTCAGCCATAGCCTTAAGAAGCAATCTTGCAGATGCCATCTCAGTCCCAAATACACCAGTGAGCATAGTGATGCAGATGACATACAGGAGAACAAGGTGGTGTATAATTCTATAGATACTTGGAGTTATGTCAGTGTCATTCTCAAAGTATGTTATCATTGCCAAAGAGGTGGATAATTAACAATATGTGACTGATAAAGTGATGAGTATGCCAAGGCCAACAAGATAATTTTAGTATATATGAAGATTTCCCATAATAGTTTGTGCAATAATCATGTCACACACATATTTACTAAATGAGAAACAAACTACAGAAAGCAAACAGTGCTCCTCTGTCAATAGGAGTAGTTTCCCAAATGTGCCTGATATATACTGTCATCATATGCATGCTAATCAATTATGAATCATCTATCAACATTTAAATAAGTGACAGACATTCCCAGTAAAGCTCAAAGTTGGAAAGACAGCAAGTCATTCATGTTTAATACTCTACAAATGTTTACCCACCAAAATGAACAATACTTACAATTTGGTCTCATAATCCTTCCAGGCTTTGTCAAAAGGCTTTTTAAGATCCTTAGGAAAGAGAAAATGCACTTAAAATATGTTTATGACACTGATATGTCAAAACGTATACTTAAGATATCATTCCAAGATTAAAAATGACTTTTTTGAAAGAAAAAAAAGAGAAAAGCTTTCCTTTTTATAACTTTTAAAGTATTTCTTTCCCATGGATCTTAAGGCACATACAACTCAAGATGTAAAGAACATGATGTATATGTATGCATGCAATTACAATTAATGTACAGTATTCTATAACAGGTATTCTACAGAGATTCATGCAGAGTTGAGAGTGTCATCACAAGAACACTGACAGGAAAACAGCAAAAACCCATGAAATCATGCCAAAAACTATAATTATAAAATCCAAACACTTACCCCTTTGACTTCTTTCAAATCTCCCTTTAAAAGGCAATCCAATGTGAAGATAACATTGTGGTTCAAACCTTGGAGCTAAGAATAATAAGCAGTCCTTTTCAATATTTAAAATCATAGAGGTGACTTACAAAATCTAATCTTATCCTACTTCTATCCGTGAGGTATGCATACCTACAGGAGAAACTGAAGTTATCCCCACCAAATTATTAGTCTACTAGACTCGTATGAGATTGGAGGTTTGTCCAGAATAAAGCTGCACTAGAGCCACATAAGGTGCCTCAGCATGACAAAAAGACAAACTTCCACAAGAGTGCTTTAGAATGTTATTTTTATTCTCTATAATAGATCTTTATGTATGAAAACTATCAGTCTGTCATCTGTAAGCTTGTTTCAGATGTTTCTAAATTCTGGCAGAAAGTGGTAGACATAACTTTCATCCTTTTAAAACAGTCCTTTCAAAGAAGAGCAGATATTGTATAGATGAGAGTACAGTGTAAAAACCATGTTCTGTATTTCCCAGTATAGCTAATAAAACTTGCTGTAAAATCATCTGCTACTTTCTGGTGTCCCTACACAATGACAGAAATTGATAGTTGTGATTAACAAAATATGATTTATACTAGAGGTCAAGATTTAACTGCCAGTCCCAACTAGACTTGACCCAATTGAAAAGATTTATATAAATGCTGACTTACAATTTAACAATTTCTTCTATTGGTCTAACTCCAGCTGGGACTTGCAGATGTATTTAACATCTTATGCCTAAAAATATAAAGCTGGTGTCCAATAAATGTGATCTGGCATCTGAAATCGCTTGCAGAAAATTAGAAATGCTTTTGCGGTGGAGTCACATATATGGATCAGTACATGAACAACAAACCATTAGGAAAAGAATACTTGTTTAAAATGCGAGCATTCTGAAGAAGCAGAAGATTCAAAATTCCTTACCAGATTTTTTAGCAGCGTTGACAATTCCTTAGTCAGTGTGGAAAATTTTACAAAGGCAGTGCCAAGATCTGGATTATCTCTACTTAAGAAGTTACTTCCAAATTTATCAAGTACTTGTGCATAGTTTTCTTCATTCTGGACATGTTCTGATAAGAAAAATACACAATTAGTATTCATTTACAGGAAGGTGAAAATATATTGATATTGACAAAATGCATTTTTCCCAGAGGAGCACATTTTCATCCAGCCTTTTGCTTTTTTATTTTTAAGCATTAGTTTTGTATTGTCTGAAGTAAGACTGCAATACTGTTAATAAGCATGACATTTTCCAGGTCTTGAAATGAAGACTGGAATTTAATGGGTTAAATTCAGAACAAGAATCTGAAGAATGACTTAGTAATACAAATTCAGTTAAAAAAAAGCTGCAACATTACCACAGGAATCTCTTGTAACCATGTAGTGGTTCAATGTGAGTAGACTAAATGTCACTGCCTATTTATAGAATTAGAATGTACAAAGGAATATGAAACCACCATATTTTGATGCTATAATTTTTTAAAATTGTAAACATCCTTCTTTGGCCAAATCCATTATAAAATGTGGCAAAAGTTTGCTCTCTGTGGTCAGTGACATGGCTAACCATAGGAGTGACTGTGCCTTGAAAAAAAATGAAGATATGACCTTAAGAATAAAAAGTGCAAGCAAAAAAAGCAATAAAATCCATCTTTTGACCACCCCAATAAGGAGAAACTAAACTGCATCCAATGAGCAAGCACTTCCACACAGTATTTCATGTAGTTATGGTGCTAAATAAATGTACTATAGTAACAGTAGTCACTAGATATCAAAGAAAATATATTAGGTTATATGCACACAGTCAGCTCTTCACATTCACTGGGGTTAGTGGCACTGGACTTCAGAGAAAGTGGGAAAAACACATTAGCCCTCTCCCAACCATAATTAACACACAGCAAAAAAGTGCAGTCCACATATTCAACCCACTGTGGATGTCTTCGAGGTGACCGGGCTCCTTCACAAGGCAGACGTGGGCAGCTGGTGAGGCTTGTTGCTGACTATGCCATTTTGATAGGAGTTTACAACTACTGCCACATGTTCGCACTCTTGCGAGGTTGGCAGTCCCCATTAGAAATGGCATGGGGCAGCAGAGGAGGCAGCAGCAAATAATCCATGGATAAGCAAATCGGGAAAAGTCAAACCTGCAAATGTGCAGGGCCACATAATATACCTATTATTACCTGACTATGAGGTTATGACATGATATATGATATGATATGATATGGCATTGCATTGCATTACAGGCACCCCACCTTTCTCTCAAAGTAGGCAGGCTAGCAGGCAAGGCATTTTACCACATATTTAAAGATTTCAGCAAAACACAATAGAATTATTAATATCAAATTACTTTTTAATTTTAAAACATCAATTAAAACATTTATAAGCACCACCTTAATAAAAAATATTAGCACACTTAAAAATATTTTGACATAGTTAGTTGCTAAAGGTGTCTAAATGCCTGAGGAAAAGTTGTTTGCATGTTACTAGGACAGTAAGGGAGCTGCTTTAATCATTCTGGGAAAGGTGAAGCCACCGCGCTCTCTTGCATTTATCATAAATGTACATGGGACAAAGAGAAGGAACTTTCCTATACATTTTAAAATCTGGACAGACTCATACAATCATTTGTGTAACCTAGACATGAGCCATACATGGTTTATAGGTTATAACCAGCACTTTGAACTGTGCCTCCAAACCAGGGCTGGAGTAAGAGTAAGGAGTAACAAAATATATTTGTTACTCCTTATTCTCGTTATTATATTGTACATATAAACTCCAAAAAAAACAAAAAAAAAACAATGTTATTATATTGCACCGGGGAAGGGACTGGGAAGCAAAGACACACACACACACACACACACACACACACACACACCCCAGCCTCGCAAAGCAACCAGGGCTTTCCCCCAGGGCTGGGGAAATCATTTTTGATTCTTCTCTATCATGTATCCTCCAGATCCAGGCCACCGCCAAGGCCTGTAGATTCTTTCTCTATAATATTGCTAAAATCTGTCCATTTGTTCTGGCCTTTCTGGTCCACGCTCTGGTCGTCTCACAAATAGATTATTGTAACCTCCTTCTGGCAGGGCTTTTTTCTCTCTCACCTCCGTCCTTTAATTTCTGTCCAGCATTCAGCTGTAAACATTATTACATCCACTCGCTGCTTTGACCATGTTTCTCTTCTATTATCATCCCTTCACTGGCTCCCCTTCCATATTCAGTATTAGCTTCTGCTGTTGACTGTTAAAGCCCTTCATGGGCTGGCCCCTCCTTATTTATCTTAACTTCTTTCTCCTCACATTCCCACTCATTCCCTCCATTCTGGTAGTCAAGGTCTATTGTCCCAGCCTAGGATCTCCACTGCTCCGTCCTGGATTCGTCCCTTCTCAATTGCTGCCCCTCACTCCTGGAACCTTCTTCCCCCACAAACACAGGTCATCACTTCTTTAACCAGTTTTAAAACTGAGTTGAAGACTAACAACAGTGCAATGTGGCAGCTAACAAGGCCAATGCGATTTTAGGCTGCATCAATAGAGGTATAGTGTCTAGATCAAGAGATGTAATAGTGCCACTCTATTCTGAACTGGTCAGGCCCCACCTGGAATATTGTGTCCAGTTCTGGGCACCACAATTTTAAAAGGATGTTGAGAAACTGGAGCATGTCCAAAGGAGGGCGACTAAAATGGTGAAGGGTGTGGAAACCATGCCCTATGAGGAACAACTTAGGGAGCTGGGGATGTTTAGCCTGGAGAAGAGAAGGTTAAGAGGTGATATGATAGTCCTGTTTAAATACTTGAACAGATGCCATATTGAGGAGGAAGCTAGCTTGTTTTCTGCTACTCTAGAGACTAGAACCCGGAGCAATGGATGCAAGCCACCTCAACATTAGAAGGAATTTCCTTACAGTAAGGGCTGTTCGACAGTGGAGCAAACTCCCTCGCAGAGTGGTGGAGTCTCCTTCTTTGGAGGTCTTTAAACAGAGGCTGGATGGCCATCTGTCGGGGATGCTTTGATTGAGAGTTCCTGCATGGCAGGGGGTTGGACTGGATGGCCCTTGAGGACTCTTCCAGCTCTATGATTCTATGACTATATACTGTAGTTCAGGGAAGTGTTCCCAGGCATTGTGTGATTGTTTATCTGATTGTTATCTGACATTTGATTTGATATTTGATGTTTTTTAATTTGTTGCCTGCTTACTTTTATCTAATTCTATTTTTTATTATCTATTGTTTTATATGTATTTTTTAGAATGGAAGCCATTGGCAGGTTTCATTTTTATCAATTTTATTGTTTGTATATACAGCGCTTTCTAAATCTACAGCACTATATAAATAAAGTATAACAATAATAATAATAATTTACAGGAGTAGGAGTAACATTAAGAAAAAATACCTTACTCTGGAGTAGGATAAGAAGTAATCTCAAAATCACCCCTACTCCCCAGCCCTGCTCAAAACAGACTGATACATAATGAGGCTGTTGTAACAGGAGACTTGTATGTTCCCTGGAACGAGTCTGATTGTATATTTTATTGTAAGCTTTGGGAAGACTGTATTCTTGAAAAATACCCAACGAATGCATGCAAGGAATATATTAAACTAAGTATCTACATTCAATACTTGAATCCTGGACTTATTAAATATGAAGCCTCATCATACCTTTAAGCATACTTTTGTTGTGCTTCATAAAAAGTGATGAATTGCTGCCTTACAAACTTCATCTAAATGTGTATTTAATACATATGTTCTTCATATTGTCATCGTCTTTGTGAGGTGTGTCTAATTTGCTGTGACCTAGGCATCTGAGCCCAGTCATGACCTGAATAGGCACAAGCATTTGTTGTTGTTGTTGTTGTTAACCGGCCTTTAGTCAATCTCAATCTATGGCATCTCTGGATGAGACATCTCCAGGATACCCTTTCCTCCACTGCTCTGCTTAGTTCCTGCAAACTCATACCCATTGGTTTTTTGTGGGTTTTCCAGGCTATGTGGCCATGTTCTAGAAGAGTTTATTCCTGATCTTTCGCCGGCATCTGTGGCTGGCATCTTCAGAGAATGCTGACCTGGAAGAGAGTGGGGATATATATACTGTGTGATCCTGGGTAAGGAGAAATGATTCCCATGTTACTCTGTGTATTGTTCAGTTGTTGATGGCCAAGCCTCAGGGTAGGAAGATATGCAAAGGAGAATTAGTGTCTGTTCATTGGTGATCATTGTCTGCTGGGAAAGCCTCGGACACTGAGAGGTTTCACATTTGCATTCCCTGAGTCCTGGTTTTGGTGTTCTTCATATCCGTTACCTCCTGAATAGAGTCTATCCATCTAGCATGTGGTCTTTCTCTCTTTCTACTTTCCTCCACCTTTCCTAGCATTATGTGTCCAAAGTACAACAGTCTCAGTTTTGTCATCTTGGCTTCCAGGGAGATATCTGGTTTGATCTGTTCTAGGACCCGCTTGTTTATCTTTTTGGCTGTCCATAATATCCTCAGCAATCTTCTCCAGCACCACATTTCAAATGAATTTATTTTCTTCCTATATGCTTTCTTAACTGTCCAGCTCTCACATTGATACACAGTAATAGGCAATACAGTGACTTGTGTGATTCTAACTTTTGTGCTGACTTATGTATTTTTGCATTTTAGGATCTAATGATTGGGATGGACGAACGCAAAAAGAGAATTTTCTGAGAAACAGAAACTACCGCATATACTCAACTGTAAGTCGATCTCATGTAAAAGTGAAGAGCAGGCTTTGGGGTCAGAATTATTTATTTTGATATAACCTGAAATGTTGATGGTAAAACTTAGGGTCATGTAACTATGGACAAAACAAAGTTAATTGATGGCAAAGTGCGCTGCTAATTTCTCACTCAGGCATTTAAAAAAGCCAGAAGCAGAGCTGAAGCAGAGAAAGTAGAGGGCGTCGTCAGTGCTTCTTTTAGGTTCTCCCATGCTTTCACCTACTCAAAGAAGGAGAAGGTTTCTATTTTGATCAAAATTAAGGTACAGTGACTGAACTGACACATGATTATGTTGACCCAGGTTTTCAGGTTGATTTTTAGACTCACATTTTTATACATCAGTATATACAGTAGTCAATATTTTTGGTAAGAAAGATGTCTGTGATCTAAAGAATACTGACCATCTAAAGAATATATTGACCAAAATTGTACTGAATTTTATTGATCAATGCAATGGAGAGTTCCAACATGTTTCTTGCTGATGTTATGGCCACAAAGAAGGCCATTTTCACTGTCATATTATGTAACATTTTAAATTAAAAATGATACAAAGTTATCTTAAACAATGTGTTTGCATCCCATTACTTTAGCATTAGTTGTCACAATAATTTGGGGTAGCTCTGTGAATTATGTCCTTTTATCTAATTGTCCCGAGAGACACATCCTCACTTGTTGTGAAAGTATAAAGTATAACTCACAGTAGTTTTTGTCTGTTTTTGTTTTGTTTTGTTACTGACATTTTATAAAGATGAAGGAACCACTCACACTGACATGTATGAAACTCACACACAGTGCTATCTGAGTTGCTGAAATCAGGACACACAATAATGCATTAGCTCCACCAACAGAAGTATTGCATTGTGTTGTTGCTGTTGTTCGTGGTGGTGGTGCCTTCAAATCAATTCTGACTTATGGTGATCCTGTGATGAACTTGGGATTTCTTGGCAAGATTTGTTTGAGAGTGGGGGTGTTGCCATTGCCCTTTTCTGAGGTTGAGAGCGAGTATCTTGCTTGGGGTTTCCATGGCTGAGCAGAGAATGAAACCCTGGTCTCCTGGAGTCCTAGTCCAACACTTAGAGCATTACATGGCAGCTCTCAAAACATTCCTTATCCCCCTCAAAATCAGAGATTCTCCTACATTATATTTTATATGCATATGCATTTATCCACAGTTACAGGAATGTCACTACATCTGATAGTCCTGATGAGAAATCTGTATTTAGGACAAAAGGCTACTGTTAGAACAGAATTCGGAGAACCAGTATGGTTCCCACTGGCAAGAGGATCAGGCAAGGCTGCATTCTATCGCCCTACTTGTTCAATTTGCAGGAAACATTTTAAGAAAAGCAGGTTTAGACTCAGGAGGAGGAGTGAAGATAGTAGGAAGGAATATCAACAATCTTAGATATGCAGGTGACACCATATTACTAGCAGAAAACTTCACAGACTTGGAACCATTACTAAGGAAGGTCAAAGATGAAAGTGCAAAGGCAGGCTTAATGCTGAAATAAAGAGAAAAAAATAGCGATTACATAAGAAATACATAAATTCAATCTAGACAATGAGGAAATCAAAATTGTTAAAGAGTTCCCATACCTAGGATCAAACATTGATTAGAATGGTGGCTGCATTCAAGAAATCAGAAGAAGATTAGGAATAGCAAGAGCAGCTATGAAAGACCTGGATAAGATCATAAAGCACATAAGAAGAAAATCAACTCATTTGAGATACAGTGCTGGAGAAAAATGCTGAGGATACAAAGGATAGCCAAAAAGAGAAACAAATGGGTTCTTTAAAAGATTAAGCCTGAAATCTTTTTTGAAGCCAAGTTGATTGAGGCTGTCATACTTTGGCTACGTTATGACAAGACACGACTCATTGGAATAGACAATAATGCTAAGAAAGGTGAACGGCAGTAGAAAGAAAGACCACATGTCAGATGGACAGGGAGGTCACAGGCCTGAATTTGCAGGACCTAAGTAGAGCAGTGGAAGATAGGGGGTCCAAGAGATGTCTCATCCACAGGGCTGCCATGAGTCGGGGTCCACTCTAAGGCAGTTAACAACAAACAATCATTTGGCTGGCAACCAGTCATGCTAGATAGGCTACATACAGGAGTGTGTATGTGTGTGTGTGTGTGTGTATTCTTCTAAAGAGACAAGCCAGCTCCATTGGGCTTAGCCCAGAAAAAGAAGAAGAGCCTCCCTCCAGTCTATCTGCCATGGCCCTGGCCCTAGAGGGAGAGAAGAAACACTGAACTTCATCTCCTTCCCCAGTGCTATTTCCTTCTCCTTTTGTGTCATGTCTTTTTAGATTGTAAGCCTGAGGGCAGGGAATTGTCTATTTAAAAATTCTGTAAGCCACTCTGAGAGCCTTTGTGGCTGAAGAGTGAGGTATAAATACTCCAAATAATAATAATAATAATAATAATAATAATAATAATAATAATAAACCTTAGGACTCAGAGGACCAGACTAACAAATGAATGCATCACTAAGGTATTTCTATTAATAAAATATCTTGCTTCTCAATCAATCACAAATATAAGTAGTCAAGACAAACTGCGTCAGAGATTCACACCCATCCTTTAATGAAACAAAATGTTGAGTTAGTTGTACTGAATCATATACACCTTATACACCTAGCCTGAATATAATTTTAGTATCTTTAATATAAAAATACACACTCAGAATCAGAGTATCAAACCTTCCCTTGTAGTTTCCAAAATTATCTATGGAGTATGCACATTGTACAAATTTCTCTTTTCTTCTTTCCATTGTTACTTCTTCTGCTTCACTCTTCCCATGAAGGTAGTATTTTAACTGCAAAAACTAGTCACCATCATACCTATGCATACCATGCCAACATTAGCAGTGGCAACAACAATGGGAGCACAGTAGCCTTGAAAGAAGTAAGACACTGGAGAAACAGACTACTAAAATTTTGTGTGCCTTGTTGTTGAAAGTCTTTACAACCTAACTACACGTATTTGAAAGGTTCAGTAGATAAATGCTACGTGCAACAATCAGATTTACTTTTTGAAAGCCAAGCACTAAAGCACAGGAAGCTTTAGGTCACACTTGTACACTTTGTTATTAATACAGTCCAATTCATCATACATCAGGGTCAGAACTAGGATTACAATCCTGTTCTCCAAAGGTGGGGGAATATATGGTCCTCCAGATGTTGTGGGATTATAACTCCATCATCGCTCAGCATTGGCCATGCTAGACAGGGCTGATGGGTGTTCCAATCCAATAGTATCTGAAAGATCATCCATAGCCCATCTCTGCACTAAGCAACACGACTTCCAAAGAAACATTCATAGCACTGCAGTGTTATTTTAAGTGACACTGCTGAGGCATACAGCACAACCAGAGGGAGCTTACTCTACTTTTGACCCCCCTAATTAACTAAGTGAAGGAGAGAAAGAACTGAAAGTAGTACTGAACTAATAATTTACAAGACAGCTGCATCAATTGCTTCAGCCTCAGCCTCTTTCCTTTCTTAGATTTCCCTGCATCAAACTCTTACTTTGTTTGTCAGAACTTCTTGCTCATTCTGGACTGACTAGGGTGAGAAATAATAAATCAGTCACTTCTCTGTCTATGACAGCCGAACTACCTAACACTCTGATACAACCAGTCAATTATTTATGATGTCAAACTGAGAACAAGTATCAGATTTCCCCATCTTGCTTGTTCAACAAAAGCACAGGTATGTATGCTCATTTCAGATGTAAAGAACAGACAATGAATTCAAGTTAATAAGGGTTAATAAGTAAATAAGAGTTAATAAAAGTTAATACCACCTCTGCATAACAACTACTAAGTTTAATGACACATTTATTTTGGCTTAACAGATTTGTAAACTAAAAACAGGTATTACTTCTGATCTAATGAACTAGGAATCTTCACCACTAATGTCATTAGCAAACTGACATATACAGTACCAGCAAGCTGTCTATCTTAGGATGCTGACATAGCTACTATATGCCTTGGATGGAAGAATGCATTCTTTTCCCTCAACTGCTCAATAGACTTCCAAATTTGCTATGGGTGTCCACTAGTTCCAAATATTAGATACTAAACTACATTAATTATATCCAAATTTATATGCAAGCTACATTTAAAAAACATTCCTGGCGCACTGCTGCTCAATCCATATTGTTACTGCAATGCAATATCCACTATGTTATTGGAAAGAGTTTGCTTGAAAATTCTTTCTACTGGATAAGAGAGAAATACTTCTTGTGCTCCTTATACACATAATATCTTTGCCAGTTAAATTCTGAATTGTTATGAGAGTAAAATACAAGCAGAGACACTAAGGCCCTTTACAGGGCCAACATAGGGGCAGAGTCAGGTGTAGTGTCCTCATGACGCATGTCCGACTCCATTCCCCCAAGGCATCTTGACACCACGCACCACTCCATATGGCGCACAATGTCATGGCGCACCTCCGGCACTGCCATCCAATCCATTACAGCATCTAGGCACTGATCCTGCACCCACACAACCTCAGCTGACTCTATAAATAAGGAGGGAAGCTGAATCTCATCCGTATATTAATTATACCTCACAATCAAATTTCCTTATGCTCTTACCCAGCATCTTCAAGACAGATACTGAGAACAGCATTGGGACATAATAGAAATTTGTGGCATATAACACAACTTCACAGTCACAGGGTTGAACACGATTCCCCTAACACTTACCTCTTGAACCAGCCTCACAGATAGGAGTGGAACCCCTCCAAAACAATACTGTTTTGAGCTGTATTGTTTTTAAAATTATAAGCCACCTTAAGCCCCAATTTTGGGAGGAAAGTGGGATACAAATATAACAACAGCAACAACTACAACTACTATGACAACATAGTACCTCCTACTCCCACTCAATGGAGGTGATTGCTGTTATCAGCCGCAGCTGAGAGAAAATCAAGAAGGCAACACTCCCTCTAACTTTCATGAAGAATAAATCACTAGGATGATCTGAAATCATATTGAAATGGATCAAGGTAATCCTTTTCCTCCACGAAAGCCTGCCCAGTCATCATATGCTCAAGCAACATGCCCCAAAATGGGATACTGGCTATTTTAAGCTTTTGCCTGGCTTGGGCTTTTTTTGAGGGGTGGGGGTTACTTTAGTGGTTAAGCTAGCAGAAAAGGATCAAGCAACAAGCCTAAGACACTGACACTGGGGTGCACAAAAATGAATGAGGGTTTAAAGGGGAAGTGCAGTGGTATGGCACATGGAGAGTGGGCAGGGCTACCACCAAAATGTTTATGTAATAGCTCTAGAAGGTTCCAAATGATGCACTGCACAGATGCACATGACCCATTTGTGTGAGTCACAGGGACCACAAAGAAGTGGCAAGATTTCTTCAGAATTCTGGACTTTAAGAATGTGTAAATACAACCAGCAGTTGCTTTTTAAAAAAGTGATAATGGCACTTGAATGGAGGTGTGAAGACATACCCAACTAAAGGTGGTGGCAGGTTTGGGTGTGCAACGCCGGTACCCTGGTGAGATCAAACTCTTTACACAAAAAAGGCTCTGAAGCTGAATGTAAAGTTCAAAAGGGGGGAAATTTAATTTAAAGGACAAAATAAAGAGTTTTCTCCTCCCCAGCTCTAAACAAAAGGTACTTTACAGTTTCAGCAATCTTCCGGATGTCATCTTTCTGGGTCTGATGTTGGTTTGCTCTCCTCACTCAATGGAGCTGGTGCAGTGTCTTTCAGCTCCTGAATTCCTCTATTCACTTGCTGATGGTAACTAAAATGGCAAACTTGGTAACTGAAATGGCTAACTGGTAACTAAAATGACTAACGTGTAAGAAATGCCCTTTCCGGCTGTCTGAGCCTGTTTGCCACCAAAAGACAGCTCTCTACCTGCTCACAGCAAAGACTGTTCCCCAAACTAAAAACCTCTAGCTACAGCAGAGCATTCTGGGAAAGGGCAAACCAAACCTGGAAATAATGCAGGGGAAACCTACAGCTCCTCCCACAAACTAATACAATGACTTTCCTACACTAAAATAATCTATGGCCTGAACCAACACGAAAGAAAATGCAGGGGGAAATTCAATCAGTCCTGGCAGGACATCACAGGAGGACTTGTTTATATCTCAGAAGACATGCTCATTGACTATGGCCTACTGTTTATCATAAAAAATTAAGCCTCAAATATATTAAAATTTTGACCATACAACTCTGATAATTAAGAGGAGAAAGCTATCACAATAATAATTTGCTTGTCAACTTCATGAAGACACTAATTTGGCTAAGGTAGTTGATTCATAACTATCTCCTACTTCACTTTAAAAATACTGGGTCAGTATGGAATTTTGCCTTCTTTAGGCTATAAACCCAAGAAGATGAATAATCTTTATAGGTATACTTGTATCCAGGAGAGGAGACTGAATGCATGCTTGTGTATTTGTGGTGTATTTTGATCCTTTTAAATCAGGAGACTTTGGACATCCAGCTGCTTTGGACTTCAGTTCCCAGAAACACTAGCCAGTATGGCCCATGGTGAAGGATTCTTGGAGCTGAAATCCAAAACATCTGGAAAATCAAAGATTTAAGATGTGAAAGGAAGAAATAAAAATTCTTTACTATAAAATGGGATTTCATACAGTTGCTCTGGATGCATACAGAATATTAAACATTCAATAAAGGGGGGAGATCTTGAGAAATTTAAATGCAAATTCCAAACCCATCACAAAATTTTCACATGCCCTATGAAATGTTATTTTAGAAATCCAACACAATTACAGCTGGGATACCTGAGGAAAATTCAATAGCTATAAGCCTGCACAGCAAGACCAGATAATTAGTGAGGGTAAATGACTAAAATCTCTCGACAGACATCAAAACTTTAGTAACACTTTACTGTAATATAGAAAAAAAAGCTTACCTTGTCCAGAATTATATATTGCTTTTACAGATTTTTTCACTTTTTGTAGTGAAGTTCTGTCCTGATCTAGTGCCTAGACAGAGAGAAAGAGAGAGACAGTGTCAAGGACAGTCAGCCATCTATTTTAAATTGTAGAGCTGAAAACAAAACAAGAGGGTCTCATGAACAAATGCTCAATAATTTCAGGAGCTGCAAGCATAGTAGAGGCCTTGTTATTAACCCTGGGGAGGTCTTTGGTCAGTTCCATCAAGTCAGTTAAAGAATTCTAAACGGGGAAGTTTCTAAGGAAAAAAATATATTGAAAAACTGTTGTGGCCAATAAATAACATTGTGCCAATTATGCTATTTTTAACCCCCACACACATTTTTCAATGCCAATTTATTTATTTAGTTATTTATTTTTTTAAAATCACACTTTATTTCAAGGCAGAGCATTTTGGTTTTTTTTTTTTATTTCATCTATTAAAATGTAAATATACAGTCAGGATCCAATGTTGTATTTCTCCTGGAAAAACACAAAGTTTAGGGGAAAATGAAGCTAAAAAAAACTATAATTTTATTGGAACAATATGTTAAAAACTAAACCAGAACTAAAACCAGCTGTGAGGCTTATTCTGGCCTATAAGCCACACTCTGAAAGTTAATAAGCAGAACTGGGCTTGGAAACTGCAATTCCCAAAATAATACAAAACTATAACAATTCCTCTGTGTCTCACACCATGTATGGAAACAAGTAAACACAATATTAATATAGTTACAGAGTGCTGACAAGTATTTGTGGGACACCCCAGCCTTAGGCACGGCTCAAGGTCTTAGTTGACCTTCCACTTACCAAAAGCACAGGTGGTTCCCACATGCTCTACCTGACAAGGTGGCTTAATTCTTTGGACCACTGATGAAGACAATTGTCGAAACGGGTTTGGTCTTTTTTTGAAACTTTTGACACTTTTATCTGTTTTGGGCATACTGTATATCCCTTTTCATCCAAGCCTCTGTTTGTGCACTCTGTAACTATATTAATATTGTGTTTACTTGTTTCCATACATGGTGTGAGACACAGAGGAATTGTTATAGTTTTGTATTATTTTGGGAATTGCAGTTTCCAAGCCCAGTTCTGCTTATTAACTTTCAGAGTGTGGCTTATAGGCCAGAATAAGCCTCACAGCTGGTTTTAGTTCTGGTAGTTTTTTTAGCTTCATTTTCCCCTAAACTTTGTGTTTTTCCATTTGCTTCTTGGTTTAGGGCATCACCTCCCAGTATTTCTCCTGGATCCTACTGCTTCCAGAAGAATTAGCAATCCACTCCTGCTGCAGACTCTGATACATCTGAATAACATGCTTCAAGGATCTGGGAAACCCTTTGAAAGAGTTTTCTGGTGCCATGGAGAGTAAAAGTGGCAGGGAAAGACTCTGATGAGAAGTAGACCACTGCATCGTGACTTATACGACAAGCCTACCAAGCTATATAAATAACTATTATTTTTTAAAGATCTGTGTTGAATCTCAATGCAATCCTATTTCTATTGACTTGGAGGTAGTAATCCCCACAGTATTCAACAGTTTACTCCTTAACCAGTATGCTTAGGATTGCTGCTTCAATGGAGGATAAAGCATGCATACTGAAAATCATTCTTAATAAATATGGAACACAAAATTACACATGTAAGATAGATTTGGTTTATCATTATAAACACCACTTTAAAAATATTAATTCATGTAAGTACAACCGTGAATTGGTCAGGTGAGCGTCTTTCGAAGGGAGTTCCACAATTTTTGGACTACTAAACAAAAACCAGTGTAACACATTCTATAGGCTTCCATATCCAATATATGACCATAAAGGGAAACCAAGTTCCTGGAAGACAATTCACTCCTCAATGCTTATGTGGATGATGACATTTGGTATCCACCAATAATTACTTTTTAGACAAAGTTACAGAAGAGCTGTTTTGCTGGATTGATGCATGAGTTCAATCAGTAAGGCAGGTGAAATTAAATTATTTTACAACAGCCATGGAGATCCAGTGTGGCATAGTGGTTTGAGAGTTGGACTATGACTCTGGAGACCAGGGCTCAATTCCCACTGGGTGACCTCAAGCAAGTCACATGCTCTCAGCCTCAGGGGAAGGCAATGGCAAACCTCCTCTGAACAAATCTTGCCAAGAGAACTTTATGATAGGGTTGCCATAAATCAGAAATGAGTTGAAGGCACACAACAATAACACAAGAGCCAGCACCTTTTCAAATCAGTATATATTGTTTCTACATTTCTTTTTTTAAAAAAGAAAATCTGGAAGGGAAACTAACATGTTGGAAAGATTAAAAAATTGTGTTTTTAAAAAGTAATTTATTATTATTATTATTATTAACCTTTATTTATAAAGCGCTGTAAATTTACACAGCGCTGTACATACAATCTTTTTAATTGGACGGTTCCCTGCCCTCAGGCTTACAATCTAAAAAGGCACGACACAAAGGGAGTGGTGGTGGGGAAGGGGCCTCTCTAGTAGGATAATACATATAAAATACATAGCAATACAGGAAATGATTCAATAAAACAGGCAAGAAAAGAACATCAAATAGCAAGTGACAATTATGCAATGCCTGGGAACGCTGCCCTGAACAGGATGGTCTTCAACTCCGTTTTGAAGCTGGTTAAAGAAGTGATGGCTCTTGCTTGTGGGGGAAGAAGGTTCCAGGAGTGACGGGCAGCAAGTGAAAAGGGGCGAATCTGAGATGGGGCAGAGGAAATCCTGGACTGAGACAGCAGATCTTGACTACCAGAACGGAGGGCCCTAGTGGGAAGGTGAGGAGAAATAAGGTCTGATAAGTAAGGGGGGCCAGCCCATGGAGGGCTTTAAACGTTGACAGCAGGAGCTTATACTGAATGCGGAAAGGGAGGGGGAGCCAGTGAAGGGATGCCAACACAGGAGAGATGTGGTCAGAGCGGTGGGTGGAAGTGATAATGCGTGCAGCTGAATGCTGGACAGAGATTAAAGGACGGAGGTGAGAAAGAGGAAGCCCAGCCAGGAGGACATTACAGTAATCAAGTCGTGAGATCACTAGGGCATGGACCAGGATCTTGGCAGTAGAGGCAGAGAGATATGGTTTTGGCAATATTGTATAAAAAGAATCTACAAGCCTTGGCTGTGGTCTGGATCTGAGGGATACACGACAGAGAAGAATCAAAGATAAAACCAAGACTGCGGACTTGCTGGACTGGTTGAATAGAAATGTTGTCCACAGAGACAGAAAAGGAGTGTTGAAGGGTGGGTTTAGGAGGAAAGACAAGAAGCTCCATCTTGGACATGTTGAGCTTCAAACGCCGATGGCGCATCCACTGCAAGACGGCTGTGAGGCAAGACGAGACTTGCTGTTCAAGCCTTGGAGAAAGGTCAGGGGTGGAAAGATACAACTGGGTGTCATCGGCATATAGATGGTAGGAGAAACCAAAAGAGCTGATGAGTTTACCTAAGGACAGTGTGTAGAGAGAAAACAGAAGGGGACCCAGAACAGAGCCGTGGGGAAATTCTACAGATAAGGGAACAGGAGAAGATGTCTGACGTCCTGCAACTACTGCAAAAGATCTGCCAGACAAGTAAGATCTAAACCAGTCGAGAACAGAGTTTGAGAACCCAAGGTCAGAGAGTATGTCAACTAGGAGACAGTGATCAATGGTGTCAAAGGCTGCAGACAAATCGAGAATGATGAGAACAGAGTAAAGGCCGTCAGCCTTGGACAGTAAAAGGTCATTGGAGATCTTAGTGAGAGCTGTCTCTGTAGAATGCCTTGGGCGGAAACCAGACTGAAAGGGATCAAGGATGGAGTTGGCTTCAAGAAACTCAAGACAGCGAGAATAAACAACCCGTTCCAGAACTTTAGAAAGAAAGGGAAGACGAGAAATTGGACGATAGCTAGACAAAGAGGAGGGGTCAAGAGAAGGTTTTTTCAGAACTGGGGAAATGAGAGCATGTTTGAAGTCCGATGGGAAGGAGCCTGTAGAGAGAGAGAGATTGAAGATATGGAGAAGCGAGGGCAGAAAAGAGGGAGCTACAGAAATTAGAAGACGAGTAGGAATTGGATCAAGAGGACAGGTTGCAGTTTTGCAAGAGTTCAGAAGTGTAGATGGATTGAAATTTAATATTTCAATCCCACTATTGAAAGGCAGATTTACAGAAGCCCAAAACTATATTTGGAATTCAAGGAATAACTTATAAAATGTATGTATGTATGTATGTGTGTGTGTGTATCTCCAGGGGTAGCCAAGCTGTTTCTATAGCAAAGTGCAGTAACATCCAAAATGGAATTTAAATTTTATTTCCTGGACTTTAAGAATCTCCCGGGACCCAGATGGCCAGGAAGAGGAGGGGCTGGCTGGCCTGCAATAATCTTTCCTTCCATCTGAACTCAGACAAACCCTAACATCTTGACAAAATGCAGGCCTATGACTAATATTATCATGTATTTTTTTCTCTCCTGTACTATTTCTAACACCTTTGCCTGATGAAGAAGCCAGTGGAGCTTTGAATGCTTGCAACATCTTTATTATGTGTTTTGGTATCACTGTTTTGTGGATTTTGGATGTTATTGTACATTTTTATTATATTTTGACTTTATGATAATTAAAAATTTAACCAGCTTGAAACCACGATAAACAGACTGCATGAATGCCTCAGGACACAGAGTTAAAAACAAAAGCTTAATTCCTCATCTGTTATTGATTTATTTATAGTTATTTATTCCAAAATAACAATAAGTTCAATAAATAATTTTCATTATGTGACATATTTTCACTTTCTTTTAATAAGAAAACCTTGTGAAACAGCAATACACAATTTAAAAATATTTTGCAATTTAGCCATGTGTCAGAGAGCGTAATTGCACAAGCACAAGCACATACAAAACAAAACAGAATAGATATTCGACATCACAAAATAGAATAGATAGCATCAACTAATGTACAGGCAAAAGCAATTCCATCCCCTTTCACTGATTCTTTAATTTAGTTGGTTCTACAAATGAAATCCAGTATCTGGTGTCTCAGAGAATATAGTAATGGGATAGAGAGCCTTTCACCTCTAGGTCACTAAACTAATCCAGCTCAGATCAACAACAATACACAAATGTTACCATCTGTTGGGTGTCTGGTGTCTAGTGTCTGGGGTAAAGTTACTTAACACTCTCATTTCATTTCTACCAGCAGTAAAATAACCAAATCTGAAAAGAGACATCTTCATTCCTGGTTTCAGTAAAGCAGTCATTACTGGGCAAGAAAACAAATTACTTTTGACCAGCACGGTACACAGTATTCCAAGAGTGATTGCACCATATGGTGAAATCTCGCTTGGAAAACTGTACAGTTCTGGTCAAAAGTAATTTGTTTTCTTGTCCAGTAATTATTAGGCATTGTTTTGGCAGTTTTATCTTTGATTTATTTCCTAATGACACACAACATGGAACCTGCCTTTCTCATATCAGATGTAGACTGGGTTGACACTTTCATTGAGCTACCCACAACTACAACATTGCTGCCCCCATCAGTCACCATCAGCTCATTAATATATTTACATGCTGTTAGACTTCATGGCCCTAACGTGATGCACTTTAACACTAAACTTCATGTCATTCTAATGCTTATTCCCCGGTCTTAAAGCTCTTCGCTGTCTTTTTTGTTATAGCTTCCGCAAATAATTTGGTATCATTAGAAACACTGGGCAATAATAGGGCTTTTCAATGGCTTCCCCTTGATTAAGAAACACTTAACTAAGGAATGCTAGGCTGGCCTCCCTCTGGTTGTTCCATGGGCAGGACTTGTAATTCAGCTTTTTGTTACCTTTGAAAGAACTGTGGGTTTTTAATGGCTTTCAATGTTGTTTTAAGTTTTCATCAACTGTTTTATTATTTCAAGCTTGTTTTACTGTTAGTGCCTTAGGTACCACTGTGGGGAGAGAAAACACATGAAAGAAACCAACTAAATAAACAAATTTTCACTGCTCACTCCTATTCCAGATCATTTATGGCCAAGTTAAAAGACACTAAATACAATACCTTAGAAGACAGTACTGTTTACATCCATCCAATGAGAGAACTGTCTTACCATTCTGCTTTCTATTCATTCACCTATTAATGATACAGAAGAGGGCTGTTCCTCTCCTCCCATAAGTGCTGAACTTACTCAGAAATCTTTGGTGATGGAAAATGTCAAAAAGCTTTGAGAAAGACAAATTGAGATAGATTATCCCTGTCCATATATACAGTGACACTCCCAACTCTGAAGGGTTAGGAGGACAAGGACTTGCTTTTGTCAAAGCTAAACTGTCAGATCTTCAGTAAGACTTCTCCTATGGGCATTATAACATTAATAATGTTTTCCACTATTTTATCCAGAAAAATTGACATATTACCAAGTGTCCTGGTCAGCAGAGAACAAATCCAATAAGAAAGGATTAACTTCTCTTATTCGAGAAGACTCAGCCAACACAGTTATACTTCTACCACAGGTGAAGGAAACTGGAACAATCACAGAACTTAACTTAAGCAGTAGCAGTAGAATCATAATCATAGAATCGTAGAGTTGGAAGAGACCACAAGGGCCATCCAGTCTATCCCCATTCTGCCATGCAGGAAATCTCAATCAAAGCATCCCCAACAGATGGCCATACAGCCTCTGTTTAAATACCTCCAAAGAAGGAGACTCCACTACACTCCGAGGGAGTTTGTCCCATTGTCAAACAGCCCTTACTGTCAGAAAATTCATCCGAATGTTGAGGTGGAATCTCTTTTCCTACAGCTTGCATCCATAGCTCTGGGTCCTAGTCTCTGGAGCAGCAGAAAACAAGCTTGCTCCCTCCTCAATATGACAACCCTTCAACTATTTAAATAGGGCTATCATATCACCTCTTAACCTTCTTTTCTCCAGGCTAAACATCCCCAGCTCCCTAAGTCATTCCTCATAGGACATGGTTTCCAGACCCTTCACCATTTTAGTCACCCTCCTTTGGACATGCTCCAGTTTCTCAATGTCCTTTCTGAATTGTGGCGCCCAGAACTGGACACAATATTCCAGGTGGGCCTGACCAAAGCAGAATAGAGTGGCACTTGCATCCCCTTGATCTAGACACTATATTTCTATTGAGTCGCCTAAAATTGCATTGGCCTTTTTAGATGCCACATCACACTGTTGACTCATGTTCAACTTGTGGTCTACTTGGACTCTTAGATCCCTTTCCATGTTAAGTCCTCTCGTTCAGCCAGGTGTCCCCCATCCTATATCTCTCCATGTCATTTTCCGCCCTAAAGTGCACCGTACCTAATTTCTCCGTGTTGAATTCATTTGTTAGCTTTCGCCCAGCTTTCTATTCTGTTCAGGTCATTTTGGAATTTTGATTCCGTCCTCTGGGGTATTAGGTATTCCTCCTAATTTGGTGTCAAATTTGATAAGTATACTCCAATTCTGTCATCCAAGCACTGGGCCCAGGACAGAGCCCTGTGGACCCCCACTGGTCACTTTTCGCAGGATGAAAAGGAGCCATTGTTGAGCACCCTTTGGGTTCCAGCCAGTTAACCAATACAAAATCTATAACAGTTACCTTGTCTAGTCCACATTTTACAAGCTTACTTTGCAAGAATATCATGGGGAACCTTGTCAAGGCCTTACTGTAATCAAGATATACAGTCGGCCCTCCTTATATGCGGATTGCCATGCGCGGATTTGAGCCATACGCGCATGGCAAATCGGGGATTTTGTCCCCCAAAGGCGGTGCACGTGCACGCACGCCGCCATTGGGGACAACTTCCCTCCCTCCCCTCTCCTCCCCTCATCTCTTTCCCTCCCTCCCTCCCTCCCTCCCTCCCTCCTTCACCTTTTCCCCCGGTGCTGCGTCGCTGCCGCCGCCGCCGATGCGCCGCCTCAGCCGTAGCGGGGGGAAGGCCGGGTGGGGTTTTGGAGGCAAAGAAGCCTCCCAGCCCCGCCACCCGGCCCTTGCACAGAGGTGCCGGTGGCGGCGGCGGCGGCAAGGAGAAGAGCCGAAGAGGCCTCTGCCGCTGGTCCTCCGCTGCCGCCGCCACCAGCCACAGAAGGGCCGGGTGGCACAGCTGGAGGCTTCTTGCCTCCAAAAACCCCACCCGGCCTTCCCCCACTCCGGCTGAGGCGGTGGCTGCGGCAGCAGCAGCGACGCAACACCGGGAGAAAAGGTAAGTAAGGAGGGAGGAGAGGAGGGAGGGAGGAGGGAAAGAGTTGGGGGAGGCAGAGAGAGGGGAGGGAGGAAGTTGTCCCCAAATGGCGGCACTCAGCATGCGCGCCGCCATTGGGGGACACATGGGACTTGAGCATACGCGGATTTTGGTATACGCGGGGTCCGGAACAGATCCCCCGCGTATCACCAAGGACCGAACTGACTATAGCCACAGCATTTCCTTCATCAACCAAGCTCGTAATTTTATCAAGAAAGAGATCAGATTGTCTGGCATGGACTTGTTTCTCTGAAACCTGTGTTGACTTTTGTGATTATGACATGCTTTCTGATGTTCACAGAATCTCTGTTTAATTATCTGCTCTAGAATCTTTCTGGTAATGATGTCGGACTAACTGGCGATAATTGTTGGGATCCTTTTTTTCCCCGTTTTGAAAATGGGACAGTTTGCCCTCCTCCAGTCTGCTGGGATTTCTCCTGTTTCCAGGAGTTTTCAAAAGATATTGCCAATGGCTCCGATATTACATTTGCCAGTTCTTTTAATACCCTTGATGGAGTTCATTGTCCTGGACACTTAGATTCATTTAAATTAACAAGGTATTCCTGTACTATCTCTTTACTTATTCTCTGCTGAATTTCCCTATTCTGTCTCGCTCCCATTCCTCAGGTTGAGCACCCTTTTCCTTTTCTGAGAAGACTGAGGGCAAAGAAGGTATTGAGTAATTCTCCTTTTCTCTGCCCCCTGTTAGCATTTGTCACCTTCTCCACGTAGTGGCACCTACCATTTCTTCTTCTTCCTTTTGCTGCGGACATATCCAAAAAAGCCCTTTTTACTCTCATTAAACCATCTCAGCAAGCCTGAGTTCATAACCCTAGCTCAGAGCACATCTTGAAGAGAACTCCATGAACAACTTTTACTTATGAAGGCAATTGTATTTAAACAGACAGACCAGTGACAGGCTCAGTGGTCTTCTGATATTTACATGCGCGGTCCCATAGTCTTTCCCCTTTGGTTCTACAGAAGATGGGAGTTATAGTCCAAGTTTCCTACATCGCAAAACAAGAAAGAAGACCACTTCAGGAAATGTTTTATTCACAAAACTAAATATGCACATGTGAAACTGAACAAACTAAATCACAGCTAAGTGTGCATAAGTTCATAAAATACAGTCTTTCAAACCTTCTACAGACCACCTGAAGGCTTCTTCCAAAAAATGCACCCCAGCAATGACTTTTTTCCCTCCACTTTTCCTCTGATTTCATTTTGGTGGCCTAACCTTACAGAATTAATGTGTGCGTGTTTTTTAAAATAGGCAATGGGGAACTGATGAGGCAGGCTCATCTACTCTCTATTTTACATTTCATGCTTGCTCGTAAGGGATTCTGAGGCAACTGCTGTTTACCGTGCCTGTTGTAAAAAGGTTACAATCGGCACAGCTGGACTGGAAAAAGGGGACTGAGTGGCCTAAAAGGCTTCTAAAAAGTAGTTTCACTTTCAAAGGCTAAATGCCCAATACAATATGGATGGATGATGGGTCCACACTTTGCTGACCAGATGTGCACATCATAGTAAGTTGCTGAGTCAGCAAAGGAGAAGAAGCCATAGGAAAGGGAGCATTATTCTCCATGGTAAGTAAAAAGACTTACAAAACTTGGTAGAACCACACAAATGATGCCTCAGACAAGCATTCTAAGAGCAACTATGCAGCCTTAGTGTTAAAAAAAATTCAAACAAGAAACCACCATCAATTGCAATGAAAATGAACAATATTTCATAAGCTATCTATCAGCTATCTTCTATTTCCTATCTATCTCTCTATCTATCTATCTATACATACCATTCATTACCTATCCATACATACATTACAGAATAAAAAGGTACCAAAATGGAAACAATATAAAAACAGTTAACATAAAAATATATTACTCTGAAATAACTCTAAAAATCACACAGAAACCACAATTCAATAGATAAAAGTAATCATAGCTATGTATCATTGATTCTAAAAGAAAAAGAAATTTACTGAACAAATCTTGGCATATATGAAAAAGAGCTTTCAATTTACAACGAATGTCTCTTACTGACTACTCATATAACAAGGATTATATGTTCACATCTTAAATTCACTGGTGTGGACTCTCTCTTTTGCAGCGAAAATTATTGCTTCAAAAGTAAAATGAAACCTTCCCTTCAAAATATTCTTATTTTTAATTCTGTACTGATGTGGTACTGTTGGAAATTACCAGGGCTCTTGCAAACATAAACAGAGAGACAGCCGTATGGAAACAAACTGTTTATCCACTCAGTTAAAATGTCCATGCCTCCACACAACTAATACCTTATTTTTACCCGCTATACTGGCTTCATTCCTGCTGAGAGGAGTGTGTTTAGGCAGAAACTATGGAAAAAATGTTCAAGAAATGAATGTTGCTTCCACTAAATATGTTCCCTTTTTTAATTCAATCTGGGCTGGGAAAAATGGATTACTACATTTGTCTTATGGTGGAGAAACAAGGGCGTCAGGAAATGAAAGACAGTAGAAATATAAAGAAACATTAGAAACATTGAATAGAAGGACCAGGGTCCTTCTGTGAGTTGGAGTTACACAATAGGTCTGAAACTCTTCTTTATCAATGATGCCAAGAAACCGCAAAAGAACAGTGTCAGTCCTAGAGAACATACAGACAATGTAGAGATTAAGCCTTCAGAAAATGGCCCCTGCCCATCCTCAGTGAAGACATGTGAATTGCTGAGGGGAACACAAAACTAGTAGCTGTGGACCCTGACAGGATGGGCTTTTTCCATGGGGCAAAATCCCTGATATAATAGAAAGGCTGACACACTCACCGAGTCCACTGACTGTTACCCGTTCCTTTTTGTCCATGAGGGGATCATGACACTGCAAAAGTATAAGCATTCAGGATTCACAAGGGTATGAGGTTCAAGTAGGGAAGGCTGATGACCTTGATGCACAGCAGTCACTTTGTCTCTCCTCCAGTTGAAGGAAATAGCCCAGAAAGGGGAAAAGGAATAGTGCAAGCTGAACAACTTGCTCACAGACAGTGCCACTAGAAACTATTTGGCTTCTGGACCATAGTCTGTCAGTTGTCCCTTCATATCCACTCCGACGCCGCCACACCCCCCCCTCCCCCAGTTAAGAAAAATTGGGACCTCAGGTCCCGTTGTTTACCGTGTTTACAGCCACAAGACATGTGTGTGGCTGTTGGTGCGGCCGAGTGCACAACCTCATTTAGACCCATCATGCCTTGCCATCCATTCTATTTTAATGCTCACTTTTGTATGTTTTTATTGTACCCTCTTTCTAAACTGTAAGACGCAGTGAGTCCCAATTTTTATATTGGCATAATACGGATGGGAAAAAGAATCAAGGCATCTTTACCAAAATCACAGGGACTGCAAAAAGCGAGGAGAATTTTAAAAAACATGTTATTTTTCCAGAGAGGGGAAAAGTAACCAAGGAAGTGTTCCTCCACATCACCTACCTGCTAGTTTCTAACTTTAAGTACTGTACATGTTAAAGAAAGCCACTTATCAGGTGTTTATGGCCACACTGTGTTTACATACCTGATTTTTAAGTTTTTAACGGGCCTTTTTATGACCACATTCCTTCTATGCAAAAAGCTTGAACTCACGAAACTTTAACGTGCGGCCTGCATCATACGCAGGCCCCCTTTACGCGGCTTTCAGCATACGCTGAAAGCCGCAAGGGAGGACATGGGCGACGTGTCCCATCAGGGATGAATGGGGGGTGTGCCCATGGCATGCGCTCACCCCTGATACCGCCGATGCACGAGCCCCATTATTTAATTGGGGCACAAGCATATGTGTTTATTTTTTTTTACGTGGGGGAGTCCTGAACACAGATCCTCCACGTAAACAAAGGGGTGCCCAGTACCTGAAATATGTCAAAAGTAGATAGAGGTCCCAAAGCAATGGAAAACACTGGAGGGGGGAGGAATAAAACCAATTGGTGTTGCTTGTAAGAGAAAAAACTTTTCACATTCAGTATTATTTGTTTCTGTAAAGTGCCTTTGTAAATAACCAGGGCACTTACAAGTAAAAGTTAAAACACAAACAGAAACAGAAACACTAAAAAAAAAAGAATACTACAAATATCAGAGGTTATTGCTCTCCTCAGCACCAAAATAATATATACCATACTACATAATATGTTGTTAAAGGCGGCCAGCTCCCTTCAAAAGTTTCAGCTGTCTTCAAGAGAACCCAAAGGCCAGAGTAAAACCAACTGTGCCATCCCCGAGGACCTCCAAACCGGACAATGTAGGACAATGTTTTAAAATGTAGGACCTTTTTTTTAAAAAAATTCCTGGCCAGGAAATTAAAAAAAAAAAGGTCCTACATTTAAAACATTGTCCAATGTCTCACTGGGGCCTGGGAGACAGCGTCTCGCAGGCCCCCCGAGGCCTTGGAGGACTCTGCAATCGCGGAGCCGCTTGAAGGCTTCGCCGGGGCCTTGGGGAGACAGTGTCTCCCAAGCCCCCGGCGAGGCCTTCCAGGGCTTCCGCGATCACCGGCACAGGCTTCCTCCCAGGCCGGGAAGGAGGCGGGGGCCGATCCTCATCGCGGTGTTGCCGGATGAGGCAGTCTCTGCTTCCTCCCCGGCTTAGGACAGAACCTGGGCCTGGCTCTCCCAGCCGGGAAGGAGGCAGGGGCCAGCTCCCATCGCAGTGATCGCCGCGATGGGAGCAGTCTCCGCTTCCTCCCCGGCTTAGGAGGAAGCCTGGGCCTGGCTCCCAGGCCGGGAAGGAGGCGGGGGCCGCCCCTCATCACGGCGATCGCCGCAGTGGGAAGCGGCCTCCTCCTCCTCCCTGGCTTCGTGGAGGCCTTGGAGGACCCCGCGGCCGGAGCTCCGACCGCAGAGCCGCCTCCAAGGCCTCGCTGGGGCCCGGGAGGGAGCGTCTCCATGGCTGGAGCTCCAACTGCGGAGAGCCCTCCCAGGCCTCAGCAAGGCCTTGGAGCCGCCGCGGGGGCTGAGGTGGCCACGGCCGTCCCGGTTTGGGCGCCAAACCGGACTGGGACCGGGATGGCACCGCCCAAACGGGATTGTCCCGCCCCCCGGCGGGATATGGCAACCCTAGTTGTAACTGATGAAACTTTATGTATCTCCAAAGGCAAGGGGTTACAACTTCCTCCAATAAAGCCTTTGCATGGACACTATTTCTTAGATGTTCTGGGAGTCTTATAAGTAAATTCCCTAAAGGTATCAGATCCAGTCTGAATTTGGAAGCTAAGCATGGTCAGCCTTTGTTAGTACTTGGATGGAAGGCTGCCAAAGAATACCAGGTGCTGTAGGCTATATTTCAGAGAACAGAACTGGCAAAACTATCTCTGAGTATTACTTTCCTAAGAAAACCCAAGAAATTCATGGGGTTGCCATAAGTCAACAGGCAACCTGAAAATATATACACATACCAGTGAACAGGAACACCCTCATCTCTATTAAGAAGAAAACAGGCCACTAATATAAATCATAGAGAAAAGGTAATACTGTATGCAACTCAACAAAAAAGCAGTTTCATTCTCCACCAGCTGAAGCCTTCTAACCATTTTAATGGCATCTTCATTCAGAATGCATTATCAGGCCATTGTTATCAGGTCCTTTATATGACTATATTCAGCCTGTGCAAAAATTCCCATGAACGTAGAAATTCAGATATGAAATCTGTTAGAAAGTCAGATCCAGATCCCAAAGCAATGCAAAAAATAGGGGGGGGGGGTCTTAAAACAGTCAGTATTAGCAAGAAACTGTTAAAAAACATAATGAAAAGAAGCTTTAAGCCTCAATCATTGTGTTGTCCACATACAAAGGTTAGGAAGACATAAATTACTATGGCTATGCTGTATCAGCGAGGAGGGCTGTAACTGGTGAACCAGCCATAGCTCACAAGACACTCCTGTCTACTTTGGCCTCTAATAACAAACCTGGAATTAGCAGCACCCACACACTATGCACATGCTTCATTAGGGGGAGTTCAGTTTCACCCACAACAAATGGAATCGCTTCATGGCCAATAGTGCAATACATGATTCAAATGGAATAAAAGGAAGGAGTAAAAGTGAGACAAGTACTGTATTGTCTTTGTACTGATGGCACCTCATCCTAAATTGCAAAATGATCCCCACCCCACAATTCCATGAGATGTCAGAGAATGGAGAACAAGGAGTGCTCCAGCACCTTAAATCTTAAGTGTAACAGAATCAAGTCTATTCCATTTAATTCTGTTATACGGAATGTAATGGAATAAGTAACACCAAAGCCCACCTATTATTTCAGAGGTTTATTAAACAACTAATATTAAAACTCATCTAATTTACCCTGAAAATTGGATAATCATAGCAAGGTGACTCAATGAAAGTAAATTCAATTAATGGTTTTTTAGTCATCCCTTTGTATCTGCGGAGGTTCTGTTCCAGATCCCCTTGCAGATGCCAAAAACCATGGGTCCGCACGATTTGTATGACATGACTGTATCACCCAGTACCAGTTAACAACCTAGCTATCCTGTGTGCACTAACTGAAGCTTGTAGACCCTTTCCAAGGCACTCCATGTACATCACTTTGGTAACTGAAACAAGAAGTTAACAAAGCACAGTTGCAAGGCTCTTAGTCCAGGACAGTTATAGCTAGTATATCAGCCTGACCTAATAAAATGTGTTACAAGCAACTGAGGCCAAATCTTCTTATAGTGACAATGATGGATCTAACAGTTACCTACATACTACAAACCTGATCCCTTCAGTGAGTTAGAGCTCCCTCTAGAACTAGATAAGCCCTGCTTAACCAGACAAACAGCCCACCCACAATCAGTATCTAGAATGAATTTCAATTCACTGGCCTTCATCCAGTCCACTGTACTACTTAAAAACTGGCTTATAGCATCAATTACTTTGTTGTTTTTAGATAAAGAGAAGACGCAGGGTCATCCATACACTGCTGATACCTCAGTCCACATCCCTTGACAAATTCTCCCAGCAGTTCCATGTGGATCAACATGGATAAAGGGAACCCTCTTTGAATCTCATTGTAGGAGAAAGGTGGGATATAAATCCTTGAAATAAATGAATAAACACCTGGTGTTTCATGTAACCAAGGCTATACATGCAGCTGTCAATCTACAACCCAAAACCAGTCTTTTTCCAGCAAAAAAAATATTTATCTCCCCTTACAAAAACATGCATTTCATCTTTTTTTTTTTTAAACATTTTTAAAAGAAACAGACTTCCAGCTGCCCCTTTTCCAGTCTGTGGCATTTTTGGCAGTCCACACAGTCCTCAAATGGTCCGAGGTCCATAAACTGGGCCACAGACCACCTAAATTTCCCCCCCCCCTTATGTAGATATCAAAAAGCACAGGGAAGAGAATGAACCCACATAGCACAAATACTTTGGAAGCATCTTCACCACTGCCTCATCTGAAGAGCCTGGTATCAGTCACTCTATGCACAGGCAGCATAACCATAAGGGGAGGAGATACAACCATGCACTCTATCAGTTTGGTTGGTAGTGAGGTATGATGGGAATACTAGTTTCCCTGTCCCTGCTCTAAGGGGAATGCACAATTCTCTGTATTTAGAGTAATAAGACAAATAGGGACAAAGACCAAACATACAAGTGGTAGGCTGAACATTACCACATACCCTACCCACATGCAAAGGCCTCAACAACAGATATCCAATCCAATCAGAGAAGATAACCAGTTCTGGACATTTCCACAGTTGGAATTGTGAATCCATAATTATGAAAACCAAGAAGAAATGACTATGATTGACTTTTATCTTCAGCTGTCTTGCAAACATGCCACTACATGGCACCAAAGGTACAGTCAGTTTTGTTTCCAGGCCAGATTACAATAGGCTCCTCACCACACAGAAAAGCTCCATTTGCCAACTGTGAAAATGTAGGAGAGATAGAAAATAAGTCCCTTTTTGCCACACTCACCACTACAGAGCAGATTAGGTCATGAGCTCTGATCTAAATTCAATAAGACGTAGCACACATTTTCCTACAGTTGTGTTCTAACTAGACTTTCACTTGTTTTATTACACTCATCTTGGATGAGTGCATGAGCTCTACCAAGAGAGGGGGAGGCACTTAGTTTAGTCATGTCACTTTCCAAAGTTTGTGGAATACCTTCCTTCCAGAACCTATCATAACCTATTAGCGTCTGGAGAAATCATTTTAATGGAATTAACAGAAAAATGGTGTGACCATGTTGGGGAGAGGATTGCAAAACCTCACTCTCAGGTTATCATCCTTCTGTCCAGCTCAGATGACCACATCCAGAATGTGAATAGTTTATTTTAAGCCAAAGGCCATGTTATGGCAGCCATATGATTGTCGCAATAGCTATTAAATCTAGAGGCACCCTGTATTCTATAGCCTCAGCATCTGTTTTTGTTCTCCCAATAATTATGCTAGTAATCCTCAATACCAGTTGATACTGTCTCAAGCAGTTCAGGTAGAGAAATTGAAGGGCAGCAGAATACCAGCAGAACCCATAATCTCTTCCAAAGGCCCAGCACAAGACAACCATGAAAGACTAACATTCAAAGGAGCAGGAGGGCTGGAGAAAGGATGGAATCTCTACATTTAGTACCCACACATTCCAAAAGGGAATAGCTAACGGTACTTAACTCATCCCTGCCCTCCAAACTTCAGTTATACATAAATAGGTCACCTCCCTTGTTAAATCATGAAGATTTTACTTAAACAGATGCTGCATTCAGTCAGCATCACTATCTATGAAACAGAGGGCAGGCTGGTCACACAAGGGACAGAGCTTGAAATACTAGGTTGGAGAATTATTTTGATAATCTTAAAACCTAAGTTGGGAAGTTAATTCATCAAAACTAACACTAATAATTGAAACTGTTTAATTTATTGAGTTACTATTAATTAACTTATTAAAATGTTAGTTTTGGAGCAGACTGTGTGTGGTATTTACAGAAACAGCGGAGAGTACATTTTACTGCTGGCACCTTCAAAAGTTGCTCTTTTTGGTCATTTTAAAACTGCCTTGGTCAAACTGGCATTTAGACACACACACACACACCCCAAAACCCATAATATAATAGTTGTCTGAGCACGATGGGAGTTCAACATATCTGGAAACTGTGAGTTAGAAAAGTTTGTCCAAAAGTATGGAATAGTTCACATGCCTGTTCTTAAAGGTTCCCCCTTTAATTCACTAACTTGTTCTATTAAGTTTTTCACCTTTTCCCCCCATGCCATCCTATCCGGCCCTCATGAACATATGCACTGTTCACTTGTCCTTCAAATGCCTTGCTTATAAATAATTAGTAAGGAATGATGTTAGATATTTGCAAGGAATCAGGTGTTAATTTCAGCCAGAGAATACTGATCCCCTGCCAATGGGGCAATAAGTGGCTGGCTACAAAGATCATTTAGAGAATCATGGGTGGACAATTCTTAATCATAAATTTTTGAGGACCTCTGAACACATACATAACATTTTTCTGCACGACTTAATCACTGCATGTTCTGCCACTTCACTCTCTATCAAGAAGCATGATCTGCAACATCAGTGATAGAGCCTATGTTTTGCTCTTTTGACTCAGTGTGACTTACAGGTAGTTTTGTGGGTTTTGCTTTTTAGACATACATAGATAGGGAAGATATGAATTTAGCACCAAGGGGCTGCATGAGCTCTACAAAGAGAGGGGGGGGGGGCACTTAGTTTAGTCATGCCACTTTCCAAACTTTGTGGAATACCTTCCTTCCAGAACCCAAACTACAGCTCAAATTTCACTACACCCCCAAACTGTGTGACCCACTAAATCATGGGACTTGTGAAAAGCACAACAGCAAGAAGACCTCAAGAGAGGAGGAAACTAGGGATTAAGGAAAACTTTTCAGTCAATTATCCAAAGGTCCAGTACTTCGTAAGAAACAGTAAATACACTAAGGCATTACAAAAGGGCTTCACTATGGGTCACCTCATATATAAAAGATTTGTGTATTATAAAATAATATAGGAACCAGGATAAAATCAATAAAGGAAAATGGAAAAGAATGACAATGCCCTAAAGAGACAATGTGGAGGAAGCCTTTCAGGTTGCATGGGACTGATACACTGCAAGGGCCATGGCTGGCTGATAGCTAAGTAAACAAATCAGCCACCCCCCCCCCCCCCCCAATTTCCTGTTCTATTCCATGTCAGGACTGGGTTTGTTTTTTTTTTTTTAATTACTTTTCATTCTGTTTCAATTCTCCATCTCAACTCTTCATATGCTTCCCAGTTGTTCTTCAAGACATCTATGTGATGTACAGTGGATCCTTGTTATACGCTGGGGTTTGGTTCCAAGATCCCCTGTGTATAACAAAATCTGTGTATGCTCAAGTCCCATTAAGTATAATGACATAGCAAAATGGTGTCCCTAATAAAAAATGGAACATCAAGGTAAATTTATACTTTTTTGGAACATTTTCAAACCGTGTATGCTTGAATCCGTGTATAAAAAATCCGGCCGACTGTATTTCCTGCAATCCTATTCCTTTTCCTCTTTAAGCCTTCCGCTTTTACGGAATCTGGAAGAGGAAGATGTCATTCATCTTGACAAATTCTAACTTCCTAAAATTAATTAACTCATTAAAACATAGAATTAACATCAGCGTTAATCGGGAAATTTACTAATATGAAATGTATCAGTGGAAAGAACTAAGGAAACAACAACTTAGTGAATTAAAGGGAGAACCTTTAAGAACAGACATATGAACTCTTAACTGTGAAGGTACACTCCCCCCCCCCGGATGGGTCCAAATATTAAACTAAATGACACTAGTTGGCTGCATGATTATTAATTTTCTTAAATTACTAGTTTACAGAAACACAGTTCTCAACAATTATAGCTGCAAGTCCCCCAGGGATGTAATTCTTCACTAATTTTATCTACAAGTGATATGAGAAAAATTCCTTCTTGCTCCAAGAAGTGCACAATTTTCAAGGACTATTCACACTTCAGGAGTTATTCTCTTCAAAATCCACATGTGTCATTTTAGCACAGAAAACATTGATTTCTGAGCAAAAACACGTGAACTTTGCAAGCGTCGAACTGCATTCTTCCCAGTCCAAGATTCTTTTCATCATGGTTTCCCAAGAAACAATTTTTTGAGCATCTTAATATTTTTAAATATTATTTCCATCCGTAGAGTCATATTGTGTACATCTCTACCAGCCTTCCACATGTGGATTCTGCAACTTTTGACCACTCTTGATAAAATCGTTTCAGCTCTGTCAAGCTATATGGGCATTGGTAACAGCAATATCTTGCCACAGATTTTTGACTGGATTGGGGCTTCAGTTTAACTAAATCTTCAGGACATTCAGGATAATATTTTTAAACAACTCCACTTTTAATTCTGTGTATATAATGAAACTGTCATGCTGGAAAGTCAATCTTGAACTGATTCAAGGATTCCTTGAAAACTAAAGCAGAGTGTTGTTTTTTAACAAATTTGCTCTGTGTTTCTTTCCATACACCTTATTCCCACTAATCTCCAGCTAATCAGTGCCAAAAAAAAGGATTCCCACAACTTGATGCTACCTCTACTATGCTTGACAAATAGAATGATGTTCCCAGGACCAAGACAATACATATTGTTTTGTGGTGAGCCTGAAAATTTCCATTTTGGTCTCATCGGACTAGAAACCTTTTCCTATATATTTGCTGTGTTTCTGCAAACTACAAATGGATTTTGATATGGGTTTATTTCAGCAACAGATTTCTCTGCATCACACTTCCATAAAGGCCAGCCTTGTGAAATGTCCTGGTGGACATGGTGATAGCTGTCCCATGGACAGTGTTTTTCATCTTTACGTAAAGTTTCTGGAGAGATTTACAGCTAACACTACTAATGCCCTCCCTACCCAGTCACTGAATTTTGGTGGACAGCCTTCTCTAAGCAGTTACAGTTGAGCCATATTCTTTCTATTTTGTAAGAATAAACTGTGCTCCAGGAAAATTCATATTCTGGGATTTTTTTTAAAAAAAATTATAAATTAAACCAGCTGATGTGTGACTCTCAGCTTCAAATAAAAAATCAGGCTAGGTTTGATTTCAGTTAATCATGGTGCTGGAAGGGACCACAAGGGCCAACCAGTCCAACCCCCTGCCATGCACGAAAAGACAATCAAAACATTCCCAACAGATGGCCATTCAGCCCCTGTTTAAAAACCTCCAAGAGAGAAGACTCTGAGGCAGTGTGTTCCACTGCTGACCAGCTCTTACCACCAGGAAGTTCTTTCTAATGATTAGATGGAACTTCTTTTTCTGTAGTTTGAATCCATTGCTCCGTGTCTCTTAGCAGCAAAACACACTGGCATAAAAATGACAAAGCATACCCCCAAGACACCTGGAAGCTGGCTTCAAGAAACCTGGCTGCCCAGACATGGGCTGGCTTTTGGGTTCTCCAGCAGTGCAGCGTTTATATGCTGCACACAGCCAGAGCAGCTTGAAGTTGCCATGGGCCACAGCAGGTGGGAAAAGAAGCCTTCTTGCTGACCCAAAAGGGAGCAGCTTTTTGCCACTCCTTTTTTGGTCGGCTCCAAGGTGGACTGGGGCAGTGGCGAGCGGTTGCTGCGGCCCCCATCTGCCTGCTTGAAGCTGCCCCTTTGAGGTGGTCTGTTTCACCCCTTTGTCTCTGGATTCTGCAGGGGGGAAACTAGCTCCAACTTCAATATGACATCCTTGCAAATATTTAAACAGAGCTATTATGCCACCTCTTAACCTTCTCTTCCTCAGGCTAAACACACCCAGTTCCCCAAATCACCTTATAGGGTATGGCTTCCAGACCTTTCACCATGTTGGTCATGCTCTTCTGGACACATTCTAGCTTGGCAATATCATTCTAAAACTGTGGTACCCACAACTGGACACAGCCTCCCAATGGGGCTTGAACAAAACAGAATAGAGTAATACTATTATTTGCCTCAATCTAGACCAGTGGTTCCCAGCCTGTGGTCTACCAGGTGCTTTGGACTTCAGTTCACAGTATTCCTGACTGTTGGTCAAGCTGGCTGGGGCTTCTGGGAGTTCAAATCCAAAACACCTGCAGGAAAAAAAATCATTGATCTAGACACTACTATCCTATTGATGCACAAAAGGTTAACTAAAAAGTTAGCTAGAATCACATTGGAGTTTTTTAGCTGCTGCATCACAGTGCAGACTTATGTTGAGTTTATGGTCTACTAAGACCCCTAGATCCCTTTCACGTGTCAAGCCAGATGTCAATCGTCCTATACCTTGTGCATTTCGTTTTTTCCCCCTCTCTTCAAACTGTAGTACCTTACATTTATCCTTGTTGAAATTCATTTTGTTAGCTTGGGCCAGCTCTTCAATCTATTAAGGTCATTTTGAATTATGATACTGTCTTCTGGGTTATTGACTACCCCTCCTAATGTGATGTCACCTGCAAATTTGATAAGCATGCCCTCTACTTCGCTATGCAAGTCATTTGTACAGATGTTGAACAGCACTGGACCCAGAATCCTGTGGCACTCCACTACTCTCCAGGAAGAAAAGGAGACAATTGTGAGCACCTTTTGGGCTTGGTCAGTCAACCAATTACAAATCCACCTAACATCAGCTCACTGACAGAAAACATTTTTGAAATAATCCAAGAATGGATAAATTTAAATGAAAATTAAAAAAATTACAGAGGGAAATAGAGCAAGATTCTCCCCCACTCCTGTATAAGAAACAAGTGAATGCACAAAGATTAAGTAATACTTGAGGAAAAGAGAGAATTACAAGTTATATTGATGCCCTATAAAGCAACAACCATAGAAATCCAAAATTCATTATCACTATATGTTCAAGTGCCACTATAATCCAGATGTGCTCCAAAAGAGAATACTGTGATCCACACATTTCTTATAACTTCTTGCTTCTGTGTAATTTTTAGCTAATCTTTAGTGTCCCTCTGCACTGTCTTCTCTCTCTTCCATCCCAGCTTCTCCAACAAACATTCTTAAATCTATAGACATTCCCATTATCAAATTCCTCTTCCTGCTTGGAAAGAATATTCACAGGAAAGATCATAGGCTATACACCAAGTTCTGAACTACCTTTTTTCTGCTGAATGGCTAGTTCGCTGTCAGAAATCTGATGCCACTGTTATCACCTAGAAAGTAAATGTGTACATAGGCGACTAGTTTCTGGTAAATGCCTTCTCGAACACTCAACAGAATAGGTGTTTTTTGCAGAGATTTTGCTCTAAATTATGTCACATATGCAAGATATTTCCAGATAGAGGGCACAAACACAAAATATTTTGTGTTGACAATGAAAACTGTGAAGTTGTTTTCTTTTGTCATCCCTTTCAAACATGAAAACCAGAGTACAATCCTCAGATTTAGATGTCAGCCTGAATTCTAGCACGCAGTGTTTTTAGCACACGGCTGAAATACTAGGTGTTTAGTTGCCCATTTGCAAGAGACCAGGCATATCTATGTAAATTATTTTTACAGCAAAGAAACCTGCATTTATTTAAACATTTACCATCTGCCAACAAACAAAATACAATTGCTACAAAAGCAATTATAGTAACATCAAGAGAAAGTTGCATTCCTAAGTCCCTAAGTATGCATTATGATTAAAAGTGTGACATTTAAAATTCTTTATAATGTTTCATTCAACTGTGTCCACTGATGAGAGAATCTTTGCTTCAGTGGCAGCTTTCAAGAACAGCAACTTGCTACCTTCAGTATGGTTCAAACACTGTCCCCTTCCCAAAACTCTGTCTCTCTCCCCCAATCTCCCTACCTATATAATAGCACTTGCTTATCTGTGAGCTGCCTTGGGTCCCTTTCTGGGGGGAAAAAATCTGAAGATGCCAGCCACAAATGCTGGCAAAATGTCAGGAATAAACTCTTCCAGAACACGGTCACATAGCCCAAAAAACCCACAACAAACTATGCATGTTGGCCATGAAAGCATTTGACTTCAGAAATAAACAAATAAATAAACCAGAGGATAAGGGTGAGGTGCAAAGAGATCTAGAGGTTGGCTAGTAAAGTAAGATCTGGACAATTAAACTTGAAAACTATCTCGCATGTATTAGAAATTAATATATCATATAAAATACTTACAGACAAACACATGAACACCTTTGATAATCTTTGCTAAAATAAAATTGGAAACTGCTGCACCACAAGTTACATAACTGGAAAATAAACCATCAACTTTGTGCTAATTAAGAGGCATTGTTTCATGAAGTTCTGAGGTTCAGGCATCTAGCCTGAGAAGGAACTCAGTGTGGAACCATACAAAGGTATGAATAAGTAGGATGTTCAGCTAAATCAGAGGTGGAAAGCTGGTCAACTTGGAAAACATTGTACAAGATGTAGGGTCTTGAATACATCTCTTTGAATGCCAAGGGCATAATCCATAACTGAGGTCTGAAAGGGCAGAAGGGATCTGTATGTAGGGGAGTTAAATTCCAACTCTCAGGAACCAAAAGTTGGAAAAGTTTCTGTAGGCCCACAGCTTTTGTTTTCACAGACCAAGCTGGGAATCAGCCCAGCTGCAGGGCAGACCATACGTAAAAAAATAAAGAAGCACATTTGACATCAGAAATGACAGTGTTCTCTACCAGCAGGCCTATCCAGATGATTTTTAAATTGTAAATTTGAAGTGATTAAATTTAAATATAGAATGTTTTCATATGTATGTGTCTTGTTTGTTCTTTTAAACTGATGAGTGTTAACTGAACTTGTGCAGGAGAGGCAGGTAAAAATGATGATTATTATTATTATTATATGGCTTGGGCCTGAGTTACTTGAGGGACCGCATCTCCCCATATAATCCACCCCGCACACTTAGAAAATCCAAGAAGAACCTGTTGGAAATACCATCTTCCAAGTATGTTGCTACATCCCAGATGACTTTTTCATTAGCAGTCCCGAGGATTTGGAATAGTCTTCCCAATAAGCTCCGTCTCATGACCCCCCCTGGAATCATTTAAAAAGAGCCTTAAAACCGTTCTCTTTTGTCAAGCCTTCCCCCCTGAAGAATGAAGCTTGTATCTCTGATGCCATCGATTCTCTGCCTACCCTGGATATGTATGTTGTATGATTGTTTTTAGAGTTTTTGTACTATTGGATTTTATTTATGAGATTGTTTGTAATGGTTTTTAATAGTCTGTAACCCCGCTTCAATCCTATGGGAGAGGTGGGGAAACATAAATAAAATTTATTATTATTATTATTATTATTATTATTATTATTATTCAAAAAACCAGTGACAAAAAAACTTTAGCATCCCAGGAAATTCTATCTTAGACCTGCACACTGTCACTAACTTCTTGAACAAAGTAATATCAAAGAGATACTGAGCGATTTTAAATGGAACATGTATAAGAAATGGAAAAATGGAGAAATCACCAAAGAGGAATTCAAACAAATACCTAGCATGTGTAGAGGTAAAGTCAGAAAAGCTAAAGCACAGAATGAACTCAGGCTTGCTAGAGAGGTTAAGAACAATAAAAAGGGCTTTGTTGGGTATGTCCACAGAAAAAGGAAGAAGGAGGAAATGAATATAAGTTTCTAGGACCAGATGAACTACATCCAAGGGTATTAAAAGAACTGGCAAATGTAATATCGGAACCAGTGGCAATAATCTTTGAGAACTCCTGGAGAACAAGGGAAGTCCCAGCAGATTGGAGGAGGGCAAACGTCGTCCCCATCTTCAAAAAGGGGAAAAAAGAGGATCCCAACAATTATCGTCCAGTTAGTCTGACATCTATACCAGGAAAGATTCTGGAGCAGATAATTAAACAGAGAGTCTGTGAACATCTAGAAAGCAATGCCATAATCACAAAAAGTCAACACGGGTTTCAGAGAAACAAGTCATGCCAGACAAATCTCTCCCTCCCTCCCTCTCTTTTTTTTGATAAAATTACCAGCTTGATAGATGAAAGGAATGCTGTGGACCACAAGTTGAACATCAGTCAACAGTGTGATGCAGCAGCTAAAACTCAGAGGTAGTTTGCTTTTGCCTTCCTTTCAGGCTGAGAGTGTGACTTGCCTAAGGTCACCTCCATTCTGATATTCTAAAAGTGCTGTTTGGTTAGTAATCCAGTCTAATTCATTAGCAATATTACCAACATTTACTCTCATTTAAATCACAAAATTAGATTATCAATACAAATGATCAGTAACAAAGTTGTTTCAGAATACAGCTTTAAGGAGTATTTCACAATTCTGAAACTGAAAATATCTCATAAAAAGGACTTAAATATTATTGATTACAAACATAATCCTACTCTCGGCTCTTTCTCCAGTGCAGGAACAAGGACGAGATCAGAACCATCTCTTGCTATTTTCAACTACAATTAGTCCCAATAAAATCAACATAAACTATGATAGCTCTCTTAACTTAGCAGATGTTTCTGCCCTCCCCTCACAGCCATAATGGGAGAGGAAGAAAGCAATATCAGCTTCAGGCAAACAACATTATGTTGTTCCAGCATTAAATCTGGAACACACCAAAGACTAGTACACAAAATAGATATATTTTTAAAAACTCTGCTTTTCCAACTACTGTAGTAAGCTTTATTTGAAAACCCCTAATTCTGCATTGTGACTGCTATAAATGGCTAGTGTAAGTCATGACTATACAACATAACCTTTTAACTATTAAATGGAATAACAGGAAAGGTGAAAGTAATTCACACTTATTTATTTATTTTTTCTGAAGAAGATGTTCATGATCCTTACTCACAAACCCTTAATCATGATTACGGGATAGAACTCAGAGCGTCACACCAGTCCATAGGAATAAAGACATGCACAATCCCAAAGATTTGGACAGTGTCCTAGACAAACACTGAAGCCAAAAAAATAAATTACATGTCCGTGTTTGTTTCCACTTAGCTGAAAGCTGTATAAAGCATACACCATTCCTCCTGTGGTATATATTCATTGTAGCACTTATATGTAAACAAAGTGTTTATATTTTTACAGTATTTGTTTGGCCAGAAGAAAAACTTGGGAATGTGATGACAAAAGCTGCCATATTAATGTTACTTTCTTGAAAAAGCAAGTTAGTTACTTTAGTAATTATAAATGGCAATGTGGTTGCTTCATTTTAAATTACACAAAAATACAGAAAGTGGTTAAAAATTCCCTCAAATAATCCCCAAATAATATTTTAAATTAATACGTGTAACATTAGTCATTTTGCTACTTTTTAAAATAAAATTACTCCATAAAGTAATATACAGTGGAGCCTCCGCATAAGCGGTCTTTTTATAGGCGGCTTTGAGCATAGGCGCTCAAAGCCGCCGGCACACGCGGGGTGGAAGGGGTGGCACGTCCCATTCAATTGAATGGGCACGCGCACCCGTTGCACCTCGTGCGCCGCCGCACCACCGTGCACAAGCCCCATTGTTTACAATGGGGCTCAAGCATAGGTGGAAATCGCCATACGTGGCGGGATCCGGAACGGATCCCCCACGTATGGCAAGGTTCCACTTTACTTCTGAGCACTCAACAGAAGCAACAGGGAGACAAGAGGAAACAAGTGCACACACCATGGACAATGGACCCTCTGTTATGCCAGCTTCAAAGCTCTGTAGACTGTATGCAGCTATGTAGCCTGACCCAATGGAAATTTACTCAGAATGGAATCACAGGTAACTATAAATAATAGTGCAGACTTAGCACAGGAACCTTTGCTAAAGAATTCCAAGGGTTGGAAGCTGCAGTACGTTTTTGAACAAGACAGAGAATGGCACCATGGAAAATTCGTTTTTAAAAGAGACATCGGAATTCAAGGGGGAAATGAAATCCCAGATTTGTGTGGAAATAAGTGTTGTTCTCAAAATGATCATTTTGGTTTTTATTTCTGCGGGATCAGAACTGAAACAGATTACTTAGTATGTAGCTATGCATACAGTTGAGCACCCTCTGGGACTTAATTATAAATATAGAGTGACTTAGCAATCTTCCTCTCCATCTGCTTTTTGCCCGTATTGTGAAGAGCTTTCCATTTAGAAGTGTTGGCATGTTGTCCCTGCTTCACTCTCATTTTGAAGAAAAGTGTTTTTCTGCCCCAACAATATCTGACTGTTTAGCCTGACAAATGTGAGCATGAACAAACTTTAAAGCGTTTTTTCTAACATTTGACCACAAGCCCATTACTAGGAACATATTAAAAGCTTCAATTAGTAAAGTCATATGATACTGTATTTCTTTGTGGTTCTGTTACCTCAAACCATTCTTCCAGGGTTCAAACACACACGAAAAAGAGGTTTCAGGGTGAGGGGTGTTATTTTTTTACCAGATAATACTTTTATACTCTTTCAAAATGAACTTTCTCTTCAGTCTAATTCCCAAAATACAACTGTTGTTGAAACCAAAAGTATTATCAGAAACAGTCAAAACTACATACATGTAGTGTTATCTAAAATTCATTTATGGAACGATCACTGCATGTCATTACAACATTTCTCTATAGCATTCTTAAACTGTTTGGACAACACATCACAGGAAAATTTGTTGGTGAGCACTCACCTCACATGGTCAGGATATTCTTTTAAAAATCAATCCAAAAATGCCATAATCCTTGGCAATCACCTACTGAAAAACCATATAAACTATTATGTTCCAAGACACGTTCTGTAAGGGTTGCCTTTGTTTCACAATAGACCTATAGAATTTCTCTATTTGTAGGACACACAACAGCAAGCACTATGAATTCACACAAACATATCTACAAGTTCCACATAGAATTTCAATTGGTACAGCTATTAAACATGCACTAAGCTACAGAATAAACCTGGAAATATGAAACCAATATCTCTTGCAATAATGGAACCAGATGTTTGAGAAGTGTTGTTGTTGTGTGCCTGTATCTGACTTATGACTTTAAGGAGAACCTATTACAGGATTTTCTTGGAAAGTTTCTTCACAGGGGATTTGCTATTGCCATCCTTTGGGGATGCGATAGTGTGACTCACCCTAAGTCATGCAGTGGTTTCACATTACCAAGTCAGGATCTGAACCCTGGCATCAAGAGTTGTAGTCCAACACTCAAACATAAGATCCTTTTAAAAGACAAATCTCAAAGCAAATTTAAGCTTAAGCTGATTCCTCAAAAGAGCAAACAGGAGCAATCACATAACACACACACACTCTGCGCTGTCCCCTACTTGATTTTCTATTTTAAGACAATCATGTAATTCCTAATTCATAACATCTAAAGTTCTATCTATTAGTCTATATAAGATTCCAGAGAAGGACAACAAGGATGATCAGAGGTAGGAGCAGCTTGGTGAAGAGAAGACTAAGAGGTGACATGATTGCACTCTTTAAATACCTCACGGGCTGCCAGAGAGAAGAGGGGGTAGACTTGTTCTCTGTTACCTCAGAAGGTAGAACAACATCTAACAATTCTACTGGTTTTAAGTACAGAAGAGTAGATTTCGACTGAACATTAGAAGGATCTTCTTGACAGAGAGTATGGGTTGGCAATGGAACCAATTGCCTAGAGTGGTGATGGGGTCTCCTTCTCTAGATGTTTTCAAAAGAGGTTGGACAGCTGCCTGCTGGGGATGCTTGAGCTGCAGATCCTCCATTGAGCAGGGGCTGGACCTGATATCCCATCGGGCCCCTTCCAACTCTATGAATAATTCTATGTCACTTTCACATAGACTTTTTTCTAGTTAGACATTGGCATCCCGCATCTAAATATCTGAAGACACATCACTCTTAGCAATTACTATATTCGTTAATCCATTGTCTGTTTTCTCTGTGACCATTCTGGGTCTGCCAACAATGTGCGTAAGCCCACAGAGAAATTATTTTGCTTTCCTTCAAAATGTCTACTAATGTTCAATAAGGGCAGAACCCTTCAAATTCACCTCAAATTTGTCCTTAAGTTAACAAAAACAACAGTCAGCTCAAGTAAATATGCATGAAGTTTGTTCCTTTAAGTCATTTCTGACTTATGGTGACCATAAGGTGAACCTATCATGGGGTTTACCTGACAAGACTTGTTTGAAAGAAGTTTGCCATTGCCCTCCTCTGAGGCTGAGAACATATGACTTGGGCAAGGTCAACCAATGGGTTTCATGGTCAAGCTGGGAACTGAACCCTGATCTACAGAGTCATAGTCCAATACTCAAACCACTACACCACACCGGATCTTCATATGCATGAGGTACATACACTATGTTCAAATACTTACTTTATGCTCACTTCTAAGTGTTTGTAATACATGGATATTGTTGTGCTGATAATTATACCACAGGCAGCATTTATGTATAAGACTAATTTGTGCTGATACAGTCCAGTGGTGCTATTCTATTAAATAATGCATTGCAGTGAGCCTGATATTTTGGTACATACTGTGCATTGGTATGAAGTTCAACAGAACTGGTTACCTGCATACAAATTATTCATTTTAGCAATTATAGAAACCAAGATTGGATTCTATTACTGTTCTTGCACAGGATGTCACGGTTTAGAGTATGAAATATATACACTGGTAGATCATTAATATAAGAGTTTCTTGGAATTAAATTTGCAGTTAATTCTCAAGACAACATAAACAGTTAAACATTCCTGATTCTTCTCTTCTCTCTCAAGCCTCTCATTTTTCTGCTGACATGAGGTAAACCACAAAAAGCAAAAATAGTTAACCATAAATAGAACATACTGAAGTGTTAACTACATGACATAAGCTATTTTTTAAAAATTAAAACTATTTCCCTTGTCTGTCATTCTAGGTAGGAATAGGAATATTCCCTAATAAAAGACAAATTATGAAGTTTGATTTTTTAAAAAATATATCCAGCCTTTCTTTATAAATAACTCAAAGCAGCTAACAATCCACATGATTAAAACAATCCAAAAAAAAAAATCACACCAGTTGCAATGAATAAAATCCCAGGACAGAGGTAAAGCAAACAAGAAAGAGAGAAGAAACAACATTAGCAAGCATTCAGAACAGGATCAACATACCTAACAAATTTTCACTTTCTTCCTGAAATTGACAACAGTACAGACAAGAGCTGAAAGTAAGCCAGGACAGATTAGAGCCCCAGTCTTTGTGAGTAGCCAGGAAATAATACACAAGAAAATGCCCTCTTTAAGGTATGAGGTAAGGTTCTGAAATGCTACTTTTAAAAGGTATGTCATTATTGTTATTGTTATAGCTTTCTTTTGAAGAAATAACTTTTACTTTCCCATTTTATGGACACTTAAAAATTGTTGCTTTAAAAAATATGGCTACCTAAAAAAAGAGACACAGGGGAATAGATGCTGCTAGCTTGTGGCAGCGCACCTAAGCAGCCTAGGACAACAATAATAATAAATAATACAGAACAGAACAAAGAAAACGTTTAGATTAATAAGAGAAATTCATAACAGTATGCCTGGACTTGTTGTGTCATGCCAAAGTACAATATAGAAACATGTTTTAATTTTAAAAAATTACCCTTAACACAGCTCTATTCTGTCTCAAAAGAACCAGCTGCTCAAAGAGCTCATTTATGAGTAAAATGCATAGGCGTGCAAAAAATCCTAGAACAGATTTTTATTTTTTTGCCATCTCATCTACTTTACTGGAAAAAAATAAGACACTGCACAGAAAAGACATGTCAAAAAAGCATTCTCAGAACAACTGCTTCCCATTTTTTTATACTCAGAAGAAACAGTGAAAAATAATGCATTTCAAAATACAGCATATCTATATTTACTTAGCAGTAAAATAAAGGTGGTTTAATCAGGAATAATCATGGGCTACAAGTTTTTTCTTGGAAATCATGGGCCCCAAACAGACAGGCCAAAATAAAGCTGCTTCAGGCCCCTTTGGAAGTGTGCTATTTAAATGAAGCATGCATCCTAAGAGGCCAGAAGCCTCACCAAAGCCACGCTCCAGTCCTAAGGACTGGAGTGCAGCTTTGGGTCTCTTAAGATGCATGTGTCATTTAATCAGCATACTTCCAAAGTGGCTCGAAGCAGCTTTATTTTAGCCTGTGTGTTCAGGCCCATGGATTACCTTGATCCATTATAACCTGGCTTGTCAAACTTTTGCTAGTAACCAGATGGGGAATGTGTCCTGTTGGCTCTGCTGGACCTCTTAGTGATTTTCAATATCATCAATCATGGTATCCTTCTGGATTATCTCACTGGATTGGGACTTGTGAGACACTGTGGGTCCATTCCTACCTGGATAAGCAAGACCAGAAGGTGACTCCTTGGTTACTGGACTGTGGAATTGCTCAAGGCTTTTTTGTTCCCCATGCTATTCAACATCTACATAAAACTGTTGGGAGAAACTGCCTGAAGATATGAGTTTGGTGTCACTAGTACGTTGATAATGCCCAACTCCATTACTCCTTCCCATCCAACTACAAGGAATCTATTTTGGTTCTAAACCAATGGTCGGCATGAGTGTTGTATTGAAGAAATTTAAGCTTGATACACGTTGAATCTAAATAGGCAATGTGAACATGGTGATACCTGTCTTAGTTAAACTCCATTTGGATTACTGTTAACACTCTGTAACCATGGCAATTAAAAGTGGTGTCAAAATGGATTATTTCTGCAGTGTGAATAAAGCCATAGTGTTCTTTAATCATAGCATACTAAGGTCTTGAGATATATGGTACAGTGGTTTGAGTGGTGGACTAGGATTCCCAGAAACCAGGTTTCAAATCACCACTCAGCAACAGAACCCTACTGGGTGACATAAGGCTAGGGACACTCTCTCAGCCTTAAAGGAAGGCAATGGAAAACATCCTCTGAATAAATCTTGCTAAGAGAACCCCATGCTGGGTCAATATATGTCAGTTGACTTGAAGGCACAGAACGACAGCAAAAATTTGTTGCATTCGCTAGACTAATATCTATTTACTTTATAAAAAGGGCAATTTTAAAACTATAGTTCTTTTTGTTCACTATTAAATAATAATAATAATAAATTTTATTTATATACCGCTTTTCCAAAAGATCAAAGCGGTTTACATAGAATTAAAACCAAATTACAAACATATCATAAAATAGATAAAAACCAATAAAACAATGTACAATATACAGATATAAAAACCATCATTGAATAGGGTGAGGCAGAGAGTCGATGGGATCAAGTACAGTACATAACTTCATTTTCCAGGGGGGACGGCTTGACAGAAGAGGAAGGTTTTAAGCCTCTTTTTAAATGTTTCCAGGGGGTGATCAGACGGAGCTCCTCGGGGAAACTATTCCAGATTTGTGGGGCCGCCACTGAATAGGCCATCTGGGATGTAATAACATATTTAGAAGGTGGAATTTCTATCAAGTTCTTCCCGGTTGTTCTGAGTGTGCGGGGCGGATTATATGGGGAGATGCAGTCCCTCAAGTAACTCAGGCCCAAGCCATGTAGGGCTTTATAGGTAATAACCAACACCTTGTATTGTGCTCGGAAGCGAATAGGCAGCCAGTGCAGATCTTTCAGAATAGGTGTTATATGGTCAAACCTGGAAGCACCGGTGACCAATCTGGCTGCCATATTTTGTAATAACTGAAGCTTCCGAGTTTGGTACAAGGGTTGCCTATGTAGAGCGCATTACAGAAATCTAAGTGAGAGGTAACCAGAGCATGTACCACAGTTTCAAGGTCCCTTTGGCCCAGGTAGGGTTGCAGTTGGCGTATCAACCGAAGTTGATAGCAAGCATTTCTGACCGCCGCATCTACTTGAGATGTCAACTGCAGAGACGAGTCCAGAAATATTCCTAGACTGCGAACTTCGTCCTTCAGGGGAAGTGTGACCCCTTTCAGGACAGGTGGATAAATTTCCTTCCTTGGGCCTGGCGAACCTATCACGAGTACTTCCGTTTTCTCTGGATTCAAACTGAGTTTGTTTTCCCTCATCCAGCCCATTACCAACTCCAGGCAGGCATTCAGAGGACAGACTCCATCCTTAGTCACTGCATCAGTCGGGGACACAGAGAAGCATATTTGGGTGTCATCAGCATACTGATAACACCGCACCCCGTGTCTCCGGATGATCTCTCCCAGCGGTTTCATGTAAATGTTAAACAAAGTGGGGGACAAGATAGCTCCCTGAAGGACACCAGATGTCAGATCCCTCTTAGAGGAGCAAGTGTCCCCCAACTGCACCATCTGGAATCTGCCCGAAAGGTAGGAACGGAACCACTGGAGCGCAGTGCCCCCAATACCCAACTCCCTCAGGCGTTCCAGAAGGATACCGTGGTCAATGGTATCGAAAGCCACTGAGATGTCCAAGAGCACCAACAAGGTCACACTTCCCCTGTCGATGCCCAGACGGAGATCATCAACTAAAGCAACCATGGCAGTCTCAACTCCATAACCCACTCTGAAGCCAGTTTGAAATGGGTCTAGATAATCGGTTTCATCCGAGACAAAGGATTCCTAGAGGACTTATTCCAAAATGAAGTGCAAAAATTTTCCTTTAAATAAAAGAAGCGGTAGTTCCATAAGTTGTCTATCCACAATTAAGCATGCTCTATCCACTGCATTTTCATTTAATTAATAATGAACTCTCCTTAATTATCACAGATGAAACAGAGACACCCACAGTGCTTGAATATCAAGAAAAGGACACAAACGGTAGCTGAGACAGAGGGACACCCTAGAAACCAGCGTGCAACATTAGCAATCCTCAAGCAATCCCTTGCATATCTATACTAGTAGTTATTTAGTTAGTCCTGCCATTATACCCAAAGAGTAAACCTTGGGGAAAATGCTTACAAACTTCTACCAGAGAAATGCCAGATTTCTGGTATACACTTCTCCCAAACCTCCAATCTCCTTTCAACAGAACTGTAATTTGTGCAAACACTACAACAACTATTTGAAAATGATAGGCTCATCTATTGAGGCACAATTTCAACAGAACAGGTCATCCCCCTGTCATTCATACTTTAATTACCTCTACTTAAAATGAACTGTGGCAAGTACAGTTATTAATCTAAATGAATTTAAGTCTCCGGGACCAGATGAACTCCATCCAAGGGTATTAAAAGAACTGGCAAATGTAATATCGGAGCCATTGGCAATAATCTTTGAAAACTCCTGCAAAACAGGAGAGATCCCAGCAGACTGGCGGAGGGCAAACGTTGTCCCCATCTTCAAAAGGGGGAAAAAAGAGGATCCCAACAATTATCGTCCAGTTAGTCTGACATCAGTACTAGGAAAGATTCTGGAGCAGATCATTAAACAGAGAGTCTGTGAACATCTAGAAGGCAATGCCATAATCACAAAAAGTCAACATGGGTTTCAGAGAAACAAGTCATGCCAGACAAACCTAATCTCTTTCTTTGATAAAATTACCAGCTTGGTAGATGAAGGGAATGCTGTGGATATAGTATATCTTGATTTCACTAAGGCCTTTGACAAGGTTTCCCATGACATTCTTGCAAACAAGCTTGTAAAATGTGGGCTAGACAAAGGAACTGTTACATGGATCTGTAATTGGTTGACCGGCCGAACCCAAAGGGTGCTCAACAATGGCTCCTTTTCATCCTGGAGAGAAGTGACCAGTGGGGTCCCACAGGGCTCTGTCCTGGGCCCAGTGCTATTCAACATCTTTATCAATGACCTGGATGACAGAATTGGGAGCATACTTATCAAATTTGCAGATGACACCAAATTAGGGGGAATAGCTAATACCCCAGAGGACAGGATCAAGATTCAAAATGACCTGAATAGACTAGAAAGCTGGGCCAAAGCTAACAAAATGAAATTCAACACGGAGAAATGTAAGGTATTGCACTTAGGGCGGAAAAATAAAATGCACAGATATAGGATGGGTGACACCTGGCTGAATGAAACTACGTGTGAAAGGGATCTAGGAGTCCAAGTAGACTACAAGTTGAATATGAGTGATCAGTGTGATGCGGCAGCTAAAAAGGCCAATGCTATTTTAGGCTGCATCAATAGAAGTATAGTGTCTAGATCAAGAGAAGTAATAGTGCCACTGTATTCTGCTCTGGTCAGGCCCCACCTAGAATATTGTGTGCAGTTCTGGGTGCCACAATTCAGAAAGGACATTGAGAAACTGGAGCGTGTCCAAAGGAGGGCGACAAAAATGGTGAAGGATCTGGAAACCATGCCCTATGAGGAACGACTTAGGGAGCTGGGGATGTTTAGCCTGGAGAAAAGAAGGTTAAGAGGTGATATGATAGCCCTGTTTAAATATTTGAAAGGATGTCATATTGAAGAGGGAGCAAGCTTGTTTTCTGCTGCTCCAGAGAACAGGACCCGGAACAATGGATGCAAGCTACAGGAAAAGAGATTCCACCTCAACATTAGGAGGAACTTCCTGACAGTAAGGGCTGTTCGACAGTGGAATGCACTCCCTCGGAAGGTGATAGAGTCTCCTTCCTTGGAGGTCTTTAAACAGAGGCTGGATGGCCATCTGTCAGGGATGCTTTGATTTGGATTTCCTGCATGGCAGGGGGTTGGACTGGATGGCCCTTGTGGTCTCTTCCAACTCTACGATTCTATGATATTCAAGCTCATCTTTGATAAGCCAAAAACCAAAATTACCAAGTTACATAGAAAAAAATAGTAGTTTGTTTCCCATTACTTTGTATTTACTTTGAATTGAATATGCCCTTAAGAATTCAGTATAATAACACATTTCAAAAACCAAAAAAGAAAAAAAAAGAAAGAAAGAAAGAAAAAAGAAAAGAAACAACCAAGATGATACTTCAGTTTTACCTCTTCCTAAACCATATGCCTGCTATATCCTTTCTACTATATAAAAATAATGAATTAACATTAGGTACATTTTTTTCATCTAGTATTCCTTCAGTTAGCAGTACGTACAAGAGCTCTTCAGGCTCTCTTGACCACCAATATTTCTTTTCTGGAAAAGATGCTGGTACTGCATTTACAAGCCCTCCAAAAGCTTGCCAGAAGGGAAAAATTTTATCTACTGTATCTGACATAAATATCTCCTTCAACTTTTTCATTCAATGTAATCTTCAAAAGACCATTCCAAAGATTCTCCTTTTTATAGCAAAGCGAGATGCAGCATTTAACATTATATTAAATCATGAGTAAGTTTAAAAGCTGGACAATCAGCAATTTGGCTTGCTATCTGAAAAAAGAAGAGGAAACTGTGATCAATAAAGTAAAGGAATTCCACCACCTCCTTCATGAATCCATTACATTTGTTATGGCATGATGTTTATTACCCATGTTTTATTGGCAGGGATAAAGAAATGTGAAAGAATTATTTATGTTTTCTTTAAACCTTACTGAGAAACAGAACAATGATCCAATTACTAACTGAAGAATACTATTAAACATGCTTTTAGGAAGCATATGGAACAAGAATGAGTTGATCCTCACTAATCTAGTCCTTCTGCTGTAGAGAACAGATTCTGAATACTTTCATATGTATTTCAGCACAAAATTAACACTAATCTCTTATTTGTTCTGAATATTCCAACATCTAACTACATTAAAAAAAATAATGTTTACAAGTCTAAGTTATTTCATTACAGGCTGAGTTTCCTTTATCTGGAATTACAAAATATTCCAAAACGCTAAAAAAAATTTCATAGGTAGCTGAGACAGTGACATCTTTAATTTCTGATGGGTCAATGTACACAAACTTTGGCATGAGAAAGACCACCCAAAAAGGGCGGCCTGGCGGTGGCCTAATTCCCTCTGGAGGGAAGCTGCAGCCGCCAAACTGTGCAGAGGAAAAAGAACCCGGAAAAATCGGGTTCTTTTAGCGAGGCATGGGCCTGTTACAGACTGCCAAAATAAAGCTGCTTCGGGTCTCTTTGGAGGTATGCTGTTTAAATGATGCATGCATCCTAAGAGTCAGGAAGTCGCGCCAAAGCCACACTCCATTCCTAAGCACTGGAGTGCAGCTTTGGCGCAGCTTCCGGATTCTTAGGATGCATGCATCATTTAAACAGCATACCTCCAAAAAGACCCGAAGCAGCTTTATTTTGGCAGTCTGTAACAGGCCATGGTGACTTGCAGATGCCGCACGTCCCTTACATCACACCTTATGGATGGGATGCAGCCATTATAGCACCACCATGCTATGCTAGTTATGCAACCGCATGGACCCTAACTCTACAATTGGTGCCAGCATGGCGCATTTGGGCTGTGTTTTGGCCTTTTGTTTCATGCACACAATTATTTAAAATATTGTATAAAACCACCTACAAGCTATGTATATAAGGTGTATATGAAACATAAAGAAATGCTGTGTTTAGACTTGGGCCCCACGTCCAAGATACTTAATTAATAATAATAATAATAATAATAATAATAAATTTTATTTGTATTTCCTGCCTCTCCCTGCGGATCGAGGCGGGATTACAACAGAGAATAAAATCAACAATAAAATACTAGCTACAGTATTATCTAAAAATACAATCAATAGAATGAAAAACAAAACTACTACCAATCACTAAAATGACCAAAGCGTCGTTTGCACAGATATGCAAATACAAGTATTTTGAAATCTAAAGAAATCCCCAAACCTCAAACACTCCTGGTCCCAAGCATTTCAGATAAGGGAGACTCAACCTCTAGAACTTACTTTCCAGAAAGAGTGCTTAATTGGGACTGTTATATAAACTCTCAGCTGGATGGCTTAACAAAAACTTGCATCAAATTACAGTGGTACCTCGGGATACGAAATACCCAGGTTACGAAATTTTCGGGATACGAAAAAATCCCATAGGAAAACATTGTTCCGGGTTACGAATGTTTTTTCTGGTTACGAAAAAACTTTTGGTGCTTTTTTCGGCTTTTTCGCACGGAATCGCGGCTTTTCCCCATTAGCGCCTATGGCAATTCGGCTTACGAAGGCTTTTCGGGTTACGAACGGTGCCACGGAACGAATTAATTTCGTAACCCGAGGAACCACTGTACTTTATTTTCTGACCCCATGAGAATTCCCATATTTCGGGAGATAAAGATGGATAATGTCTACAGAGGCATCAATGAGTGTAATAATAATAAATAAAAATAAAAGTTTTATTTTTATACCGCCCTTCTTACAATCAGGGCGGTGCACAACATTATGCAATACATCAATTACAAATACAATAAAAAATTACATTAAAAAAATTACATTAAAACCAATTCTGGCCAGCTTGCCACTGCTGTCAGAGGGGGGCGGAGACTAACTGGAGCCTGTATCCGGGAATGCTAATTTGAACAAGAAGGTCTTTAATCCCTTCTTGAACTGGACCAGGGAGGTGGCCGAGCGGAGCTCTATGGGCAGCGAATTCCAGAGGGTCGGGGCCGAGATGGTGAAGGTCCTCCTAGATGTGGAGGCTAATCTTGCCCCTGGGACCCTCAATAGCTGCTGTCCTGATGTTCTGAGTGTGCGGGGCAGATTGTATGGGGAGAGGCGGTCCTCTAGGTATCCTGGGCCCAAGCCATTTAGGGCTTTATAGGTTATAACCAACACCTTGTATTGCGCCCGGCAGCGAATAGGCAGCCAGTGCAGATCTTTAAGCACTGGTGTTATATGACTGGCCCTGGATATGCCAGTGACCAGTCTGGCTGCCATATTCTGTACCAGTTGTAGCTTCCGGGTATGGTACAAGGGTTGCCCCATGTAGAGCGCATTGCAGAAGTCCAATCAAGAGGTTACCAGAGCATGTACTACCGTTTCAAGGTCCCTCTGGCCCAGGTAGGGACGCAGCTGGCGAATCAGCCGAAGCTGATAACAGGTGCTCCTGACCGTCGCATCCACCTGAGATGTAAGGTGGAGCGACGAGTCAAGGAGCACCCCCAGACTGCGTACCGAGTTCTTCACGGGAAGCGTGATCCCGTTCAGGACAGGTGGAACCACCTCCATCCCCGGGCCAGGAGAACCTATCACGAGCACCTCCGTTTTCTCTGGATTCAGACTGAGTCGGTTTTCCCTCATCCAGCCCATTACCGATTCCAGACAGGCCACGAGAGGAGAGATGCCATCCCCAGTCACTGCATCAGTCGGAGACTTAGAGAAAACTATTTGGGTGTCATCAGCGTACTGATAACCCCGTGCCCCATGTCTCCGGATGATCTCTCCCAGCGGTTTCATGTAAATGTTGAAATGCATGGGAGACAGAATGGCTCCTTGAGGGACCCCAGATGTAAGGGCCCTCTTATCGGAGCGCACATCTCTCAGCTGCACCATCTGGAACCTCCCAGAGAGGTAGGATCCGAACCACTGGAGCACAGTGCCCCTGATTCCCACCTCTGCCAGGCGCTCCAGAAGGATACTATGGTCTATGGTAACAAAAGCCGCTGAGATGTCCAAGAGCACCAGCAGGGACACGCTGCCCCTGTCGATGCCCAGACGGAGATCATTGACCAAGGCGACCATGGCCGTCTCAACCCCGTAACCCGCCCAAAAGCCAGTTTGAAATGGGTCCAGATAATCCATTTCATCCAAGATTGATTGAAGCTGGATTGAAACTCTTGTAGAATGAAGAGTATTCCACAACATCCATGTTGTGCTCACATGTGGCAGAACATTTGTTTTAAGTGACTTACAGGCCTCTTTTTCTATTAAAAAAGGAACCAACAAAATGTCTGTGTCATTAAAATAACCCTACCATAATTTCCAAGTGAAATGGACATAAAGTTAGCAGGAAAAGAGTTGTTTTTATCTATTTGCAGACCTAGCAGTAATGTTATCATGGAGTAATTTTCTATCTCAATGAGAAAACAGACTCTGAAAGAAAGATTTGCCCATGTCAGTTTTTAGATAACACCAGAACATGTGACTCCAATGTTGTAGTGGTCTTTGCAAGCAGAGTTCCCACACATGATGCACAGTCTGCTGGCTTTCTTATCCACTGACCAACCACAGAAAGACTAGTGCAGGTAGATATGGCTTATTCTATGGCAGGGGTAGGCAACCCTTTTGAGCCGGGAGCCGGATTGCTGTCCCTCAGACAACTGGGGGGCCGAAGCCAAAAAATAAATAATTAAATAATTTAAAAAAAATTAATTAAATAAATAAACCGGGACAAATGTAGGACAAAATTTTCAAATGGAGGGCACTTTTTAAATAAAAAATGGAGGGCATGTGAAAAAAATTGCTGATTTTTTAAAAAAATGTTAAAATAAATGCATGTTTCTGAGGCTTCTATAGACAATTGCCCCACCATGCCCCTCGTGTGAGATGCCAAAGGCCTCAGTGGCAATCGGCGGCAGGACCGGGCTGGGGCCGGTCCCAAGGCCTTGCCGGGCCGCATTCGGCCCACAGGCCGCAGGTTGCCTACCCCTGTTCTATGGAATGGTGCTGACATCCATATATCATGATGGTCTTCTGTCAGTTCAAACCTGGTGAAAAAATGTCTTTTGCCCCATTTAATCTAGTGTGGAAAAATTGCTCATCTGCTCTCCTGATAATATTGTAACTGCTGTAACAGTGGTGTACCAGGCAGTTTGTCCAGGTACATGTCTTGTGTCAGAGAATGTGGTGTCTCAATACTGCTGCAGCACCATCTTCTTGTTTCATATTTTCTTGGTTTATTTAGCATGGGAATTTACCTCTGAACTCAACCAACTGTCCATCAATAATTAAGTATGTTCCCAGTGTGCACTATGTTTGAAGTGGCTGAAAAACAGTCAATGCCTCCATTTCCTTGGGGCTACACAAATTCTCTTTGGATTCATTACTGCTCTGCAGTGAATGAGGCCTAAGACTGAATATTATGGTTCCTACAAACCTTCATGCTCTCTTTGCTATACCCCCCCCCACCCGCACTCTGAGCAATAGGTCAATGTATGCCTTTAGGTCAATAATGTCAGGGGATTGCCACACTTCCAACATTGGTAAGGCTCCTCTTGTTTCATGCCCTAAAGCCATACATGACTCTCTATTTGTTTCATGAAAGGCATGATAAAAATGCATTCTGTTAGTCACAGTCAAAAGATTTATAGTACTATTTCTTTGTTTGCTTCCTTCTTCGGTGCATGAATGCTCCCAAAATATGCCTCTGAATGTCATAAATTGAATTGTTTATAAATGTGGGCAACAGGTCCTTCCACCCCAGCATTTCATGACATCACTTGCTCTTTCCTAGATGAAATCAAGAGAGCTTGCACTTGCTGTCCTTCCATCTCTGAGCAAGGGAAGGTTTTTCTCATCTAATCACCTACATAAGGTTTCAACCACAAAAAATGGCACATGGACCATTTTTGTCTCAATACACTGAGTGGGGCAAGATAGCAAAACTGAATATTTGTTGTTTTAATTTTTTATCCAATAAGGCTTTTTTAAAATATAATTTAAAGAAAGTAAACACAGAAGAGGCTGAAACTTGAAGACATTTGAAACTCTTGAAATGATAACACCATAAAATAGCAATAGCAAGTACATTTCTATACCGCTTATCAGTGCACTTAAGCGCTCTCTAAGCAGTTTACAGTGTGTAATAAGCTAATTGCACCCAACAATCTGGGTACTCATTTTAGCCACCTCCTCGGAAGGATGCAAGCCTGAGTCAAGCTTGAGCCCTTGGCTGGTATTGAACTTGCAACCTTGCAGTTTATGACTGAGTTGCTGCAGCACAGGCATTCAACCACTGTGCTACCAGAGCTCCTACCTTTTGGTCTAGTTCTATGGGAATTATGTAACAAACATAATTCTGGGGCAATACAATACTGTCTAGTAGAAAGAGGGTTGGAAGACCCTCTAAACTAAGACCAGAAACAGAAAATGCAGGCCTACGACTAACATCTTTAATTTTTTCTCTCCTGTTTGCCTGATGGAGAAGCCAGTGTGACTTCGAAAGCTTGCAACATGTATTTGTGCATTTTGGTAGTCCCAATAAAGATATCATTGGCCTGTTACAGACAGCCAAAATAAAGCTGCTTCGAGTCACAGTGGAGGTATGGTGTTTCAATGATGCATGCGTCCTAAGAGTCCAGAAGTTGCACCAAAGCCACGCTCCAGCCCTAAGGACTGGAGCATGGCTTTGGTGTTGCTTCTGGAGTCTTAGGACGCATGCATCATTGAAACACCATACCTCCACTGTGACTCGAAGCAGCTTTATTTTGGCTGTCTGTAACAGGCCATTGTTTGGATGATATAGGATTTGCTATGTGGCCAACATGGCTACCCCTAGATTTTTTATTATTATTATTATTATTTCAAGATACCACATTTTAGCCATCACAGGGGAATTTTAAGAAGACAGCCAGTTCACTGGGACCTTGCCATCTGAGGCTTCTGTCTCCAACAAAGGTAAAGCAATTTTTTTCTAATACTGGCACTGATTGGCATGCTTTATCTCTATACCACCTCAAGTTTTCCTGATGCAAAGCATGAAGACGTCTTGAGAAATTCAGTGTTCTCTACATAGGAGCCTGTGGCTTCACAAAGGAAGGAGACATGCTGAATTCCAAGGAAATCTTCCTTGAATTGCAAATAGACACTAAATTACCTTGACTCTGAAAATCTACCAGTGGCCAAAGGAGGAGGTGCCAGCCCGCAGATAGCCCTCCCTACCATCTGAACTGAGACCAGAAACAGAAAATGCAGGCCTATGACTAATATCTTCATTTTTTTCCTGTTTGCCTGATGAAGAAGCCAGTGTGACTTCAAAAACTTGCAACATGTAATTGTGCATTTTGGTTGACCCAATAAAGGTTTAGTAATATAATTCTTCTGCTCAATACAGTGACCTTTGCAAAACTCAGACTGGGCATAGATTTCCAGCAACAGGTACATCTGGTTAACACAGAAAAATCAAAAGACCACTATAAAAATACATCACTTATTGAGAAACTTTGCTTTACCAAATTACTGCATTTTCAGTAGTTCCACCACCAGTATTTCAGCATTACAGTATATGTGCATTTAATACTGCTGAAAGAATGGCAACATGTGTTTTGTTGAGATTATTTAGACTGGAGTATTTGCTCAGAAGAACCCTGAATTGTCAAATTCATACTGCTTTCTCATCCAGGCCCTAGAAATAATCCTCCTGATTCCCATGTTAGACATATACTGAATTTCCTGTCCCCTTCTTGCTTGCAGCTGAAAGCCAAATGGAGAACTTCAGGTTAGCACTTGCCCATTAGGCTTTAAGCAAAACTCTGGACTTTTCTTTTTTTAGCTAAACATTGCCAGCCCTTTAATGAAGAAAACCTGAAGGACAGTATGACATTAAGACAACCAGTTCTAGATCTAAAACTGGGTTCTACTGTTCCAGGTAGTACACATGTCTTCCCAACTTCCTTCCTGATTTTCATGTACAGTGGCAAAGCACAAACTTGAATTTACCCTAAAAGAAAGCAACAAGATCTTCACACTCTGTTCATCTTATCCTCCAGTGCTATTCTCTAATTACATTGCACCTCTATAGTTATTAATATACAAGACTGCTTTTAACAATGGTACGTAATATTTCAGAAGGTGATTTTATATTCCCCACGGCAAGAGCATGAGCAGAACAATTTCACTCTGCCACATCAGCATCACCGAGACCCAAAAATATATATTATGTCCGCAATAATGTGCTCAAAGCCTTTGAAAATGAAAACAAATGAATGTGTGCACTGTTAACTGGAGACTATAAAACACATAACAACAGATGTGGCCTTGTTAAAGAAACCATGAAAACAGAACATGGTAGGAAAAATCAGACTTAGTTCCTTTTAACCTTACTGTGATCTTTTCTGTAAACCTCTTTTCCATTTATGACACACACAGCTCCAAACAACTCAAATTCTCGAGTAACAGTTCATTCAATTTCACATATATGTTGCAGATATTAACAATCGTACATATCTGTGTATCCAAATTTAAAATGCAAGTGATATCCAGTTGCTTATCTTCAAAGTGAAAAAAGGACTGGGCGAAAGAGATCAGTGCTACCGTTAAGCAGCCAATGCCACTGCATCATTTTTCATCATCTTCCAACCACACATCTGTCCCTTTACCATAACATCCCAACAGAAATTTCCTCTATAGTTGGTCCTTACCATTCATTATTTATTGCTTCCTGTGACAAAACACATCAGTCTCCCTTCTATATAGCTACCTACTTTGTATAAACATATCACCAAATAAACCTGTTTCTACCAACACTGCTGGCATCATGAAAGGGACACGAAACAGTACAAAACTGAACAGAAATCATCCATGCCCATTTATCACCCAAACCCTTGAAATTCAGAGACACCAAAAGAGGTGTGACTGTGTATGGTTACCGTCAAAGAATATACATCTTATAGCTATTATGAAAGCAGAGCAATATTGAAAATACCAGCTGGCTCCCCCATACATCCACAAACGCACAAGGCAGAGATGAGAAACGTCTATTTACCTCTTCTAGAAGTGTGACTGTATTCCTGCAGTTTTGTAGCCGGGTGGTAAAGCTGGAAGTAGTGGGGGAGTTGTAATCCTCTGTGGTCTCAGAAATAAACTCCGAAACGGTGATCTGGTCCGGCATGATCCTGCCCAGCGGAGACAGACGATTGCAGAGAAGGAAAAAAGAGAGGGAAGAGGGGACATTAAACACAAGGCAGGGCACTGAAGAGCTTAATCTAAGGAAGGAGTGGCAGCAGAATTGGTCTCTCCTGTGCCTCAGCACCCAGCTGGCAACAGAGGGAAATGAGGATGCCCTTCAGAATACAGCCTCCTCCATCTGAGGGTGGAAGCAGGGAGACTACGTCTTCCACACTGAATCCCCTGCTCTTCTTTCACAGGAAGGAGTATGCAATGGCTGGGTGCTCCTCTTCAGTGAACAAGATTATGATGGGGAAACTCTCTCCCCCCGAAACCCAGACCTTGTCCCTCCTGGATGCCCTTCCTAAGTAAAAGCAGCCATTCTCTTCCTCTATGCCTTCCCATTCTAGACTCCTCTCCATGTCCCACATTTAACAGAACAGCTTATCTAGCTGACTCATTCTCAGATCATTCTAGAGGTGCCTTTCCTTATGGGAAAGGAGTGCAGGTCATAAGTCGTGGACGAAATATTTCCTCTCCCCAAAAGGGGTGTGTGTGTGTGCTGTCAAACCAACTGCCTCCCTGACTGTACCCAGTGGCTGCTTCAGCAGTCCCTCCAAATGCCCCCTCCCATTAAAAACAAGAGGGTGTGTCTTCCAGTCCCTCAGACCCTTCCCTTTTTGAGCTGCAGAATCCCTCTCTTCCATCCCCCCCCCTTCCTCCTCTTTTCTACCTTTCCTCTTAGAAAGCAAAACCTCTTGACTTTCATCTTTCATGATCTTTCATGATCTCCTTAGCAGAAAAGAGGGAGGGGGGCGGGGAGGCTCTGCCCCTTCCATACACAAGCTCTACTTTGAACCTCTGGCTTGACTTCCAGCCTCCTTTCTGTGTGTGTGCGTGTGTGCACTCTCTCTCTCATACATATACACACTACACACACACTACTTTGTACCTTTAGCTGGGCTTCCCTGGCTTTCTGGTGGGGGGGGGGTTGTATGTGTATTCTCTCCCATATATATATATATATATACACACACACACATACATTTACGCGTTACACACACTCCTTTGAACCTCTGACCAGGCTTCCCAGGTTCCTTTCTGTGTGTGTGTTGCATATGCACTCTCTCTCACACATACACATAATCATGCATATAAACATACACATTACACAAACATATACTAGCCTGGACCTCTGGCTGGGCTTCCCAGGTCTTTTTCTCTATGAGGTGTGCACTCTACCTCATATATACACATACCATATAAACACACACATTTGAACCTCTGGCAGGGCTCCTTTCAGGACATGTGTATTTGTGTACTCTCTCTCATACACATATACATATACCCTACACACACTCCTTTGAACCTCTGGCTGGGCTTCCCAGGCTCCTTTCTCTCCCTCTCTCTCTCTGTGCAATCTCATACATATAAATACACATACACACTACACACACTTACTACTCTGAACCTGTGCCTCCCAGCCTTCTTTCTATATGGGGAGTCTCTCTCTCTCTCACAGACACACACACACACAACCCATATACACAACACACCCCAGCTTCTCCCCCCCCCTTCCGCCAAAAAGAGGCTGCGTCCACACTGGAGCCATATAACCCGGTTTGGCAGCGCTTTAA
>NC_056525.1:238017818-238050007 GCF_019175285.1 Sceloporus undulatus
CCCCCCCCAAAGCCCGGGTTTGGGGGGGAGAGGGAGGAAAAGGAGAGCTGAGGGGAGAAAGGAGGCTGAGGGAAAGCAATCCCAGGTCCGGAGAAGCCAGGCGCTGCTTGGCTCCTTCTCGCCTGACGCGCTTCTTCTTCTTCTTCTTCTTCTTCTTTTCAGTCAGTCAGCTTCAGCCGCTCGCTGCCTCCCTCCCTCCCTCCCTCCCGAGAGAGAACGAGGGGACGCGCATGCGCGAGTATATGCACGCGCCCCCCCGCAAGCGTCGGTTAGAGAACGAGCAAGCGATGGGGGCGCGCATGCGCGTGAGTCAGTGAGTGCACGCGCTCTCCCCAAGCGTCTGTGGAGTGCGAGAAAGACAAAGAGCGCATGCGCGGGAGACAGAATGAGGACGCAGCACCTACACTCCCCCCCCTTCCTATTTGGCTCGCCTTCGCAGCCCGCCTCCTCCCTCTCTCTCTCTCTGACTCCCCCTCATTCTCTCTAAGCTCCGCCCCCTTCTCCCTCCCTTCCTCTCTCTCCCACTTGGTTAGCCTTCGCAGCTCGCGCCTTCTCTCTCTCTCACTCCCTCTTTCTCTAAGCTCCGCCCTCTTTTCCCCAAGCCCCGCCCCTCCCTTCTTCCCTCTCTCCTTTACAGGACGCGGCGTTCAGCTGACGTCACGCGAGCGAAAACACGGAAGCCACACCCCCCGCGCAGGCGCCTCAGCGCCCAGCTTTCCCGTGTCGAGCCTTTCACTCTCTTCGCTTTTAAACGCTGTCGTGACTGCCTCCTGTTGCATTTTGGGCATTGTAGTTTGGTGAGGCTTCAGAGCTCTGTGGCTCAATAGTCTAAACGCCCCTTCCTAAACTACAACTCCCAGAGAGAGAGACGGGGGCCTAGGTGGCTTTCAATGCGGTCCTCTACCTCCTGTTGCATTCTGGGACTTGTAGTTTCCTGAACTTCCTTATATGGATACTGTACCAATAAGTGATGCTGTCTTGTCCCTTGAATAGAAGATTCAGCTTCTAGTCCAGTCAGCTTTTGCTTGTCAGACATTCTTCCCTTCAGGGGATGCACTGGCCTGGCCTGGCCCTGCTTTCCATTAGTGGACCAGAGCCATAGATGCTGCCTGACCAGCAATAGAACTGGTGCGTTTACATTTCTGCCGCATCTGATAACCCACAGAATTGCATCCTTATTTTAATAGCAATACTTAAAATAGTGCATTTAAAAAAAACCCCACAGATTAGTTATATAACATAAAAGCGGAAGATGAAAAATCCCCAAATAGCAATTTTCTGTACTTTGTTTCCGTCATGGATTAAAATGGAGACTGCTGGAAAGGAATCAAAGGAAGACTAAGGTTTGAGAGAGCAGCTCTAAGTAAGATCTTTTGCTGTGAAGACCTATAATTAAGTCTTCTCTGCCACAGTGTTTCTGGTGCCTCTGTATGGCTGCAAAAGATGGACAACGGAGAAGAAGGCCGAAAGGAAGAGAAGCAGCTCCTTTGGAGTGTGATGCTGAAGGAAAGTGAACCTGAATTGTCCCGTCCCTTGAAGAAGATGACTAAACTTAGACTGTATCATGACAAGACCTGACTCACAAGAAAAGACATTAACACCTTGAGAGATAGAAGGCAGAGCCAGCATGGTTTGAGCAATGAACTAAGATACTGAGAGACCAGGGTTCAAATCCTCACATGGCCATGGAAACCCACTGAGTGACTTTGTCATATTCTCTCAGAGGAAGGCAAAGGCAAAAACGCCTCCGAACAACTCTTGCCAAGAAACCCCCATGGTAGGTTTGCCTTAGGGTCACCATAGTAATAATAATAATAATAATAATAATAGGATTTATTTATATGCCGCCCAATCACTGGGAATCCGGGCAGCTTACAACAGAGGGGATAATAGACGGATAAATAACTCAGAAATGAAAGCACACAGCAACACAACAACAAGACTGAAGACAGTAAGTACAGAGAAAGACCACATTACAGATGGATTGATTCAGTCATGAAAGCCATTCCCTTGAGTTTGCAAGACCTGAGCAGGTAATATCGAGGTCTATCATTCATAGGGTCACCATAAGTTAAAGTCAGTTTGGCAGCAGGTAACATCAGCAAACGTAACAGAGGTGTGGACAAAGTGCAGCCCTCCAGATATTAAACTCCACCTTCTTGCAGCCCTTGCTGGCACAGCCAATGCTGAAATATGCTGGGAGTTGCGTTCTGACAACATTCTGGAGGAGCACACAATGCCAATCCCTATGTAAAGTATGGGTTTTACTCTCTGTGTGCACATACACATATGCTTGTCTAAGGTACTTGTACAATATTCAAGTTGGTCCTTTTAATTATACTGAAAAGGTGATAAAAATTAGTGATACATCTCATTCCTTTTGGTTAAAATTATTTCTTACATATTCCTTCTGTTGAGGGCCAGCATGGTATAATGGTTGTGCATTGGACTAGGATGATGGGAGGCCAGGGTTCAAATCCCAGTTCAGCCATATAAGCCCATTGGGTGACATTGGGCAAGTCACACTCCCTTAGTCTCAGAGGATGGCATTGGCAAGCCTCCTCTAAACAAGTCTTGCCAGGAAAACTATTACAGTAGAGTCTCAATTATCCGACATAAACGAGCGGGCTGATAGCCGAAAATGTTGGATAATCCGGAGGGTCCAAGAAAAGCCTTGAAATCACTATGAATTGCAAACGTATTGAAGTTTTATTGCAGTAACAGTAAAAGTAACGTTGCAGTAACGTTATAGGAATAACATTGTAATGTATAAACAGTCCTCTAAAAATGTAAAGAAATCACTGATCAACATTGTGATGTACAATATGTACTGTATAAACAGTTCAGTCCTCTGAAAATGTAAAGAAATCACTGAGCAGCGACGTTGGATAATCCGGCATGTTGGATAATCGAAGGTTGGATAATCAAGACTCTACTGTATACAGTTGCCTTAGAGTCGCCATAAGTTAGAAACAACTTGAAGGCACACAACAACAACAAACAACAATTCCTTCTGTTCTATGCCCCTCTCTTTTACTGAGCTCTCTGGTGTCTGAACATTCCCACGTCTTCAGTGCATTAAAACACACTTCTTGTTCTGTCGCTTTTCCCCAAAGAAAAGCAATAACTTGTTATTGTATTCTATACCACCTGCTAATGCATTCCATAGGGACACAGGATTCTACCCCACTTGATCACATAATACCAGTATGGAGATAAGACTAGAATATCTCACCCCCACCTATTGTCATGCAAAGCCTTTAAGAGTATTGTGGAAATGCCACTGTTTGCTCTGAATTTTCCTGTGGAAATGAGTGCCATTAGTTGCAAGAGAGAGTGGGGAACAGGAATGATGTTGTCTTTTATTGTGGACAATTTCATCCCATTTACCTATTTTTATGGAAGGGAGAGAGATAAGGAATAATAGTGTTTGAGGAGGAAAGAAAAGAACAAACATCTGAACAAACTCGGTGGCCCAGGGTCAAAAGATCTTAGGAAAAAGCAAACATTGCCTTATGCATTGCAAATTCTTTATGGGGGCTGGGGGAGAGAGAGAGATGAAAGGTCCCCCCCCTCCACCGCCTTGTGACATAAGACTTCTTTTTAAAGCAAGCTGACCCACATTTGCTCTACAGCTTTGTTTCAATCCCTTTTGCTGTAGGGAGGGGGGGTGCAGACTGAAGGCGCTCCCCCATCCTCAATAAGCTGAAGTACAAGGATTTAAGAGGGATCTGGGTAAAAGTCAATCTGAGATAAGCTTTGGTTGCAGCAGTGGCTCTTTAGTGTGAGAAAGGGCTGATTTGAAAGTTCTTTGAAGCAAATGAACCTGTGTGCCATCCACATGGGAGGGAGAAACAAACTGAGAATAGGACTGGGTGCAGTGTTAGAAAAAAGGCAAGACGGAAAACGGGATCTCGTGCTCCATAAATGTGCACATGGGATCCCAGAATTGCAACCAGAAGCAGGGAGGTCAAAAAATAACCAAGTACTATATTTCTAGTGAAGTTGCTTCAATGCAGCAGCAGCAGCTGGCAATTTCCATGTCAGTGTGGTAGTGACTCCAGCCCAGGTTTTAACCAACACTTTGCAGGAGCTGTCCGGGGTGCTGATCCTCTTATGGGAATAGAGTTCAGCATTCCACCTTGGAATTAAAACCTGAAATAGATTTTTCTGCCCCACTGACCTGGAAATCACCAGCTGCTGCTGGGTTTACACATTACCCTCCTTGAAGAGGAAGTGAACTGCCAAATAAACAAATAAAAGGGAGTATAGGTTTTCATAACATTTACATATGTTAATTTCTATTGAGAGACACAAATCTGTAAGGTATCTTTCAAACTATCAATCAAATAGCCCTAACAGATCTCATCATATGGAGAAGACTGACAAGCTGAGCTCTGCGCTGGCCTGCTCACTCTGCTGCCCAGATGCTAACAAATGCTGAGCTGTTTCAAGGATTTTTCTTCTGGTTCTGGTTAGCTTTAAACTGGACTCAGACTGGACAGCCTTTCAGATAAAGACTGTGGACTACCTTTATAATGTTTTTCAGCTCAGGAGCAAATTGCAGATATGTGGTTAAAAGCCTTTCATCAAACCAGATGAGGGAAGGGTTGAACCTAGGTAAATTCATATGTAGGTGTTGCACACTGAAATTTCCCTTTGAAGATGATGACTTAAATACAGGTTGCAATCCCACTCATTTCATTGGTCTTTAGGCATGATCATGTACTATCCTTATTTGAGGTTGCAAGTTCAGGGAGGACTGTAATTCAGTGGCAGAGCTCATGTTTTGTATGGAAAAGGTTTCAGTTCCAGTTCCAGGTTCCTCTAAAAACAGCCAGGACAGATCCAGAATCTCTGGCGAAGCTGCTTTTAGTCCATGCAGGAAATACTGAGAGCCAGCATGGTATAGTTGTTTGAGCATTGGACACTGGGAGAACAGGGTTTGAATCCCAGCTCAGCCATGGAAACCCACTGGGTGATCTTGGACAAGTCACACTCTCTCAGCCTCAGAGGATGGCAATGGCAAACTCCCTCTGATGAAACTTGCCAAAAAAATCCTATGCTAGGTTGACTGTGCAACTTGAAGAAACACAACAACAACAGGAAATACTGAACTAAATGAGCCATTGGTCTGACTAATATAAGACAACTTCCTATCTACCCAAAGATTAAAACAACACCAACGCTATGTGATGAAACCATTCTAAATATTACCATTTCAGCAGGCAAATGTTTAAAGTCACTGTTTTGCCAGGCCACTGTCAGAGAACATGATGTTTCCAAAAGCACAGATGTTAAGCAGATGTCAAAATCTAAGTCATTGTGTAACCATCCTCGCTGAAACAGGAGTGGGGCTGCAAAGCAGTTTGTCTGAGTGGATTGGGCCCAGATGGATTTATTAAAATCAGTTACATCTAGCATTGCTGAAACACTGAAAACTAATCTAGTTGCTAAGGGTGCCTTCTGTTTCTTCCACTGTTTTAACCTATTTCTGTTAGTTGCCAAATGCCATGAGGGGCATTACATAAACATCATATGCATATATTAGATGCTACAAATAAAGAGTGCAGGACAACACAGCGAAATGCTTATCTGCATTCCATTCCTCCATGTTTACGAAGCAAGATGCAAAATAAGGTGGAAGAAAACTGGTAAATAAACATTGGAGGGAAAAGCAGTAAGGAGTTGAATGAAAAGTGGTAAATAAATTTTAGAAATATAAGAATTAATTACATATAAATAAAAATGAATTTAGTGGGTAAGTTTGTGCTAAATGCAGTATTAGTCACACACCTATCGAAATAACTGGAATATTTATTTATTTATTTATTTATTTATTTATTTATTTATTTTAGGGACAACTAATGTAAATCACATTGATTTTATTGAGTCTACCTAGGTGGAAATAACAATGGATTTCGCTCTTTATGGATTTTTTTAAAGGGACGACTTATGTAAATCACATTGATTTTTACTGAATGTAGCGTAGGTGGAAACAACACTGTATTTAGCTCTTTATGGAAGCCATTATCTTTCCATCTCAGTGTAGTCTCGCCTGTGCCAGCAGGTTTGCTGGTTTGTTGATGGGTTGTTAAAGACATTTATATATGAAGCAGTCCTTAGAATTTTCTAAAGCGCTATATAAATCGACATTCCCCTGCTGGGTGCCTTCTAGATGCATTGGACTCTATCTCCCATCATTCTCATCCAGCCTGGTCAAATGGCCAAAGATGTTGGGAATTTGCCCTCCAAATGTGCTAGATTACAATCCTAGCACATTTGGAGGGCCCCAGGTTGAGGAAGGTGGAAATAAATGCTAGATATTGCTGGTAGCAGCCTTGAAACTTGCAATGTGGCATTGCTAACATTTCTTTGAACTTTCTTTCCGTTGTGAAATAGAAAGTGACACTTCAGTTTTTATATTCAATGCCATGTTAAGGCAGCACTGATTTCCGCAGTATCAATCACCACAACTTCCTTTATCTCAAGATAAACTGTAACAATAATGCCTGCTAAATATGAGGCTGCTTAAACCATTATTGGCATCAAGAATTTTGTAGGTTAGTTTCAGGTCCAACTGAGATGTTTTTTTTCCCCACAAGTGAATTGCAATAAAGTTATCATTTTTTTGTCCTATCTAAATAAGGCAAGGAAAGATGTGTGGTGGTGTTGCTTTCAGACTTTCAGATGCTTTTACACCTCCAGTGGTGAGGAATAATTAAAGTTACAACCCAACAACATCTGGAGCCCCCCCCCAGCTCCATTTAAAGGTAGTTAGACATACAGTTGTCTTTCCATTTGCAAAGGCTTCAAATCTGCAACCCTCATTTACTCATGAGGAGCAAACAGAGAGGATTAAAATGGGGCATGCGCCCCCATTCAAACCTATGGGGTTTGAATATCTTCGAGTTTCTGTTATCGTGAGGGGTGAGTCCAGAATGGTTCCCCTGTGAAAACGGAGGGCTGACTGTACAATATACTGTAAGTATTTGGGAGAGAATGAGCTGCAATCACTGAACAGAGAATTTGCATCAGGGATGTAGCTTTTGGTGGGGAGGGGGGCAAAATTAGGGCAATACCCCCAAATAAGAATTATCTTCCCCCAAATGAAATTTTCCTACAGTCCCCACATTTCTAGCACCAAAGAGAGTAAAACAATAAAAATCTCTCACATCTAAAACTATTATATTTAGCGTGTTTGCATCCCCTTGGTACATTTGCAGCCCTTTTCCCTTGAATGCCTAAACTTCAAGGGATGTGATGTTTTGAGCTATTACAATTCTTGAAATTTGGGGAGTGAAGGAAAATTTCGGTTGGGGGGAGCAATGCCCTTATTTCCTCCCATACCTACTTCTCTGGTGTGCCTGCGTTACCACTGACACCACCCCCAAAATATGCATCCTACTACTGTGGTTATTATAAAGTGTTGAAATGTGTGAGAGAAGAGCTTTAAACCACTAGAGTATCTTTCAGACTTAAAATAGAAACCAACATCAGATATGGAAACCTCCCCTTTAATCCTTCATGTAAGTGCATTTTCCCTGTATTCCTCTTCCAGACTCTCTCACATGGATTTGGCTCTAGTCCCTACCTTTGATTATACTTGGCAGCAGATTGCCTTGCTTGTGTTACTTCTCTGTGGCTCAGGTTCTTACTATGGTACAGCTGGCAACTACTTTGAGGAGCAGGGCTCTGACACTGGAGCAGGAGTGAGCAACATCATTGGACTGCAATTCCCATTGGCCCCAGTCACCAACAGGCAGGTAGGTTTTCCAAATCAACACTGCTGGATTATGGTCAGAGGTGACAGAAATTGTAGTCTAGCTGGATCCATAATCCAGAAGCGTTGGTTTGGGAAACCTGCCTCCCTGTTAAAAATTTTTTATCCTATTTGTTGAAACTGAACAAATGCCTTAGTGAAAAACTTTAAAACACACCACACAGTTGATCAGTAGGATTTACTACCACCAGCATATGATGATAGCCACATACCTAGATGTCTTTAAAATATATATATATCTTTGGCCCACCAAAAGTTTCTGGACTTCACCTCCTATGATACTAGAATAGCGCTATCACAGGATTTTCTTGGCAAGATTAGTTCAGAAGGGAGTTCACCTTTGCTTTCCTCTGTGGCCGAGAACATGTGACTTGCCTGAAGTCACCCAGTGGATTTCCATGGCTGAGCAGGGATTCAAACCCTGGTCTCCAAAGTTGTAGTTTAACACGTAAACCATTATAAATGAAATCAGAATGGATGCCTAAGTGTGTTTGTAGAAGGTAGAAATATGTGATAATGAAGGTATGTGTAATGAAGGTATATGTAAGAGTCAGTGTGGCAAAGTAGTTTGAGTGCTCAACTATGACTCTGAAGACCAGAGTCCTATTCCCAACTCAGCCATGAAACCTACTGGGTGACCTTGGACAAGCCACATGCTCTCAGCCTCAGGGGAAGGCAATGGCAAACCTCCTCTGAACAACTCTTGCCAAGAAACCCCCATGATAGGTTTGACTTAGGGTCTCCATATGTCAATGATTTGAAGGCACACAACAACAACAACAACAACAACAACAACAAAGTAATTAAGATGATGGGTCAGAAAATGTTGAAAAAAGAATGAAGGAAGTGAGAATTGGAGAAAAAGTATAAAAGATATACAGAGTTAAGATAGGTGTTTGATGAGTATTTAAAGAAGAAAGGGAGATTTTTGAATGGAAAGATATGTCAGTCTTGACTCCTAATGCATTAGTAGTGATTTCTTATTTCAACGTTTTCTTTCAAAGATTTCTATATGTATTGTAGGTTTTGTAGGTTTTTTATGTGGTTTGATATGTTGATATGGTTTTAGATGTTTAATAATTAAAAAAAAAAAACACAATACCAAATGCAAAAGTTGAAAGTATCATCAGACCCTAGCAATAAAATTAAAACCAGTTTAAATCATAGCTATTAAAGACAAAAAACAAAACACATATAGTAAAGGTGGGTCCTGGTCTTCAATTCCAGGGTCCCCTCCTCACTACACCACAGGGGTTTTTAAAACTCTTGTGGGCTACTGCTGCTTTTCAAGGCCAGTGATCTCCATTTCAATTTGGTTAGGCACACAAGTTGTACAGCATATAGACATGCAGCAGAAACAGGCGAGACAAGCAGGTGGGTAGGCGGTGCCTGTTTCAAAGGTCTCTACTTGTGACGTCCCTTTGACCCTCTCATGTCAGATAATTCCATTCCAGAAGACAGAAAAAAACCTTAGCGGTAATGGTAATATTCATTAATGTCGCTCTTTGGCTGTGTGGAGGAAGTTTTAATTCATTTGTCTGTCTGGACCCAGCTGAGACCAGCCATTTCATTTCATACAGGTCAGGCAATCAATAGACCAGCAGTTGGCTCTCTGGTTGCCATTGCTAAATCAGAGCCACTTTGCATAATTGTACCCTTTCTTCAGCTATATATTCTTCAACTCAATCTGAATTAAGGATTTGCAACACCATCATTCTAAGAGGTGAGATTGGGGTGAGTTGTCAAGCCAGGAGCCTATGAGTACCTTAAAAAGGCCAAAGTTACAACAGCATTTATGGCCGCAGTATGTTGCCATTTATGCCTTATTCTGCTTTGGTTAGGCCTTACCTGGAATACTGTGTCCAGTTCTGGGCACCACAATTCAAAAAGGATGCTGAGAAGCTGGAGCATGTCCAAAGAAGGGCAACCAATATGGTGAAGGGTCCGGAAACCATGCCCTATGAGAAATGAATTAGGGAGCTGGGGATGTTTAGCCTGGAGAAGAGAAGGTTAAGAGGTGATATAATAGCACTACTTAAATATCTGAAGGAATGTCATAGTGAGGATGGAGCAAGATTGTTGTCTGCTGCTCTGGAGACTAGAACATGGAGCAATGGATTCAAACTATAGAAAAGAGATTCCACCTAAACATTAAAAAAGAACTTCCTGGCAGTAAGAGCTATTCAACAACGCATTATTCGAAGTGTGGTAGAGTCTACTTCTTTGGAGGTTTTTAAACAGAGGCTGAATGGCCATCTGTCACAAGGAGGCAATGGCAAACCTCCTCTGAACAACTCTTGCCAACCCCCCCCCCCAAAAAAAAACATGATATGTTTGTTATAGGGTCAGAAACAACTTGAAGGCACACAACGACAAAATCAAAGCCTCACCAGCTGTGCAATCTCTGTCTCAGTTTGGCAAGGACAGTCCTGATTAATCCTCTGTCATCCCACTTTTTAATCTGCTTTTAAAATGTATCAGTTTCTGTCTCCTCCTCCCACTTTCACACTTTGTCTGCACCCTTCTTCAGTCGCTGCAAACTGATTGTACAGAGCAGACCTTGTTTGCTCAGTACTTTTCAAATAGTGGGGTGCGCCCCCCAGGGGGAGCGCGAGGCTCCGTAAAGGGGGGCGCGAGGCTCAGGATACAGTGTTATGCAGAGGTGTACTTATAACAATTTTATAGACAAATGATACTATTTACAGTCGCGCGGGGGGCGCGAAATGTTTTCTTCTTCCTAGGGGGGGCATGACAGAAAATAATTGAGAAGCACTGAGAGAGAAGAGGAACAGAAGGTGGTGAAATCTTTTCCTTCCCAATAGACTCAAACAAAAGCAGACTACAGCAGCCTCTTCTAGCTTGTGTGGCATTGCATTAATAACTTTCCCCATCTAAGCCACACTCTAATGTTGTTTGGTTACATATGTCCTAGGTTTCATCTGTGAAATGTTGGAGAGTATTGGAATGCAAGTGGCTGCAAAGTTTTCAGACAGCAAAATGTCTGAGGATGGCCAAGCATGCATTAGTGCATAACACTAGATCATGACATGATGTAACTTCTGGGACTGGCATTCTGCATGACATGTGCTTGTAAGGAACCTAGTGCTGCATACACGAGCCAAGGAAACATTTCCTCCCCTCCCTTCTGCAGTGTGTGCCTATTTTAGATACACCCACCAGCTGATTTGATATTTAAAGCAATCGCCGGCTCTAATCTGAATGGGATGGAGAAATGAGAGAGGACGGGGAAGGTTGTAGAACAGGGCAGGTTGGAAACTTACCATTAGATCTGGACTCACAAGCAACCTATTTCTATAGCTTTCATGCCCAACTGAGAGCATGCAAACTGGAAAGCAAGCTCATGAATAAAAGACCCATTTAACATTTTCACTGCTAATATTAATATGGGGAAAGAGGGTGGCAAAAAGGCAGCTATTGTTTCTCCATGATAGATGACATTTTGCTAATGCTAACTTTGTTAACATTAAATGTGCCAAACTAGGAAGCTGGGACGTCTTCTTCTTAAATGAAGGGAGTGGTTGGAGGCTCAAATGGCAGAGGAGTAGAGCAGGAAAAGGTCAAAGGGAAAGAAGAATAAGCACAAAAAAAGGCAAAAAAGAGCAGCTGGGGTCAACAAAGGACAGTCTGTGAGGAACAGATATCAATTACATTCTCTCAGCCTAACCTGCTTTGCAGGGAGGTTACATGGAAATATAGTGCCATGATGGAGGGAAAAAAGTACAGGATGCATCTATACTGTAAAAAATAATGCAGTTTGACACCACTTTAAGTTCTGTAGCTCTGTCTTAGGGGTCCCTAATTGCCACATCCAGGCTGCCTTTTAAATAGGACACATTTTAAATAGGTCACAGTGCCTGTCTCCAACTAACTTCATAAATTTTCTGCTTTTCCAAACCTTCCAGTTTTGCTTTGTGGTGGTCCAGGTGGCCCCTGGAGAGTGCCCACAGACCTACTAAAGTTGCCTACCCCTGATTTTATTTTTATTTTTAAAATGCTACTGGGTAGTACAGCTTAGTAGTTTGAGTGTTGGACTTTGGCTCTGGAAACCAGAGTTCAATTCCCAGATTGGCCATGAAACCCACTGGCTGGTCTTGGGCAAGTCGCATGCTCTCATCCTCAGGGGAAGGGCAATGGCAAACCTCCTCTGAACAACTCTTGCCAAGAAAACCCCATGATAGGGTTGCCTTAGGGTTGCCTTTAGTCAGAAATGACTTGAAGGCACATAACAACAACAACAACAACAACAACAAACTCCCTAGCCAGACTTAAAACTGGGTTTGAATTTTGAATTCACACATTTTTGTTCCTCCCTAGTCAAAAAACAATATGCTCTTTTCTGAGCCAAATAGGCTCCTATCATCCCTGAAATGATATCATGGAGTGCATGCCAGGATTCGATTGCCTGCTCCCAGTGAGCATCCAGTCTCCTCTCGCTTCCATTTCAAATTACGTATTCAGCATAATTTTAATAATACACAAAGCTATCTTAAAGGCTCCACAACCCAGTATGGGGTGTTGTGAATACCAACACATATTTCTTTCAGGTGACATGTGAAAACCATCCTAGGCTCTGAGTGTTCAGGGCCAAAATTTGAGCCCTAGGAACAAAACCTTTTGATGTTACAGAGGTCCTGATGGTGCTATAGGAGAGATGTTACAAGGGGAAGCCCCCGCATGATACTTTTCATCATGATACATTAAATATGATTCACCATTGCACAGAGAATACCTTTGAAAAAAAACAACACCAAGGCTAAGAGGAAAAGATATATACACAAACTAGAGTTGCCAGACTGAACATTAGCGACAGCTCCTGTCCTTTTAACGGTTGTGGCAAAGAAAACATTTGAATAGTTGTTCCTTGTCGTTTAGGCAGGTAGCAAGTAACATCTGCCAAAATCCTCTCCTCTACAAAGGGGATAAGAGTAGTATTTAGTTTTCAGTCTGGCAATCCTAGTATGCACATTTTTCAAGGCAGCACTCTCACCTTGAGATTCTTCCCCCTGAGGATCAGAGAAGGTGGTCCAGGCCCTGAGGTCTGAGAACCCTGATATTCACATATCTGTAGGCTGTTTAACACATTTTATTAAAGACCTAAATACCCTAAAGGCACCAGATCCCATCTGATCTTGGAAGCTATGCAGTACTTGGAGAGGAGACCACAAATGAATAACAAGTGCTGTAGGCTATATTTCAGAGGAAAAAACTGGTAAAACCACCTTTGATTATTACCTAAAAAAAACCTATGAAAAATTCAGGGGGTTGCCATAGGTCGACAGGTAATTTGAAGGCATACACACACTCACAAAGACAATTGCTTAATGTTACACTTCTTAAAGAAGTGGGAGCCTTTACAAGATCCTTGGAGAAGCATTTTTGTGCTTTCTCCAGCTTCAGCTGTTCCTTAGAGCACATTAAAGGAAACAGCTGTTTTGTACCTAAGTAGTGCTGTTTTTACAGGCTATAAATGTCCTGACAATATCAGTGTGTCCATCCTTGCTTTGTTTTGCTTTTTTGTTTTTTTTTGCAGCAGGCTGGTAAACTGGGAAGTGTCATCCCATTTCCGCAGTAGCCCTCTTCAACAATCTGTTTCGAAAGACTGGCAAAAAACAAAACAAAGCAAAAAAAATTAAAGCCTGGGGAAGAAGAAAAAAATATAATCAACCCAAAGCTGGCATCAAGTTGCATGTGATGAAGCTGACTGATGTGCTGATTCAGTTTTGCCTTTGTGTTTTGATGTTGTCATGCGAGAGCAAGTCACACTGACAAACACATTGTGGCATTCCTGGCTCGCAGGGTGAACAATAAGCAAGGAGGCCTGTATTTTGGAACCTTGGCATCTGGGGAAATAAGGAGAAAACACAGCAAAATGGAAACAAATGCCAAGCTGTGAGGAAAGAGGTAGTAGGCTGAGGATCAGTGGGGGAGAGAGAAAAGGATTGCTGCAACAGTATGAGTGTTTTGATTGTTTTAACCACCGTTACTTGTTTCCAAAGGCCTTTGCCAGAGGACGTGGAAGGGAATATTCCATGGTAAACAATCTGGCCTGACTCTACCATTAGCAGATGGTAGCCTAGCACTTCGGAGAGCCAGCGTGGCATAGTGGTTTGAGTGTTGAAATATGACTCTGGAGACCAGGGTTCGATTCTCTGTTTGTCCATGAAACCCACTGGGTGACCTTGGCAGGTCCCAGCCTCAGGAGAAGGCAGTGGCAAACCTTTCTGAACAAATCTTGTCAAGAAAACTCCACGATAAGTTTGCTGTAGGATCACTGTAGGCTGGAAAAGACTTGAAGGCACACAACCACAACCACACAACCACAAAATAGTGACAGATTTTGGGAACATACCACATCATCTAATGATCTCTCACTGATCCCTAGGTTCTTGAATAGAATCCATATTCGTTACCACTAGCTACTACTATTAGTTATTACTTGGATAGTAGTAACCATATTAGCACAGGGAATCAATTGTCCAATACTCCAGTCAGGAATGTTCGGAACACTATGAAACAGAGAAAGAAGAGAACTCAGTTGTCATCAATGGAAGTAAGCTAAGAACAACGGAGTAAAGTGGGAGGAAGAGAGAGAAACTGAGACATTTTACAAGGCTGAAAAAGTGGAATGGCAGAGGATTACTCAGGACTATCCTTCCCAAATTGGGACAATTGAAGGGCAAATATTCAAGGGCAAATAAACATTTGTCTCTTATTTAAGAAATGCCCTTCAGTATAGAGAACTCCAATTTTAGTCTTGTTATGTCTTTTGGATAGAACAGATAAATAATATACCATAGCATAGAAAAGTTCCTTTTGAGACTGATAATTCTCAAGAATAATCCTGAGCCAATTGATTATGCTGGTGGAGAAATTCTGGGATATTCTAATCCCCAAAAAGAAACACGGCCAAGCTTTGAAATTTCATCTTTATATAAATATTAGCACCAAGGTTTTGTAGCAACTATCAGTAGTAACCATATTAGCACAGGGAATTAGTTAATGAATATTTTAATTAACATTCTCCCTAGCCTCTGTTGCTCATTCTTTTTAATTAAGAGAGAGAGGAGGGAGAAGGAGAAAGAGAGATAGTAATGTTTTTTCTCCAACTGTTCAAAATGAGGAATTCTAGAAGATTGCAATAATTGGCAGGCTGCAGAGCAGCTGATGCATGAGGATTCTGCCGGGGGGGAAGCCACACCGAGACAGCTCCTCAAGCCATATTGCAAATATTTCAATATTTTCAGTCTCGTTTATCTCCCATCTGCATCTAGGAAAATCTCCAAAACACACATACAAGAAATGGAACACCAATTAATGGCCTTGTCTGTTTGCTTTGCTATCAAAGGCAGGAGTTTGGGGACCCCAACAGGAGGCACTCATGTCTTAGAGACCAGATGCACTGATTTAGTTTAGACAACATGCCAAAGCAAGGTCAAGAGGGCTGGACATGTCTTCCAGCATACTGAAGCTCAGTCCAGATAAGACAGAGCTACTGTTGGTGCCTAGCAATTCTAACCAGGCTAGTGAGGTTCATCCTTTTGCAGAAGGAGATACACTTCCCCTAAGTGGAGTGGGCATCTTTGGATGGCTCGGGGGCATTTTTGCCCACTGTAAAGTGAGAAGCTGGGCAAGTTTGGGTAGAGCCAGCCAATCAGCTCATGGAAAGCTTAGGGGATCTATAGGAGAAAGAATAACCTAAAGGTTTCTCTGATAAACAGTTAGATAGGGCCAGTCAGAGATAGAGTTAGAAGGGAAGTCAGAAATAGAGATAGGCCCAGTTAAGAAGAAGAGAATGGTGAAGATCTGAATAGAGTTTTGGGGAGCTGAAAATGTGGAGAGAGTTCAGGGAGAACTGTTATTTTTCTTAACTTCAGATGTTACTTTATGGGGGGGGGGGGGAGTATAAGGCTAAATGTTGATCTGTTACAACAGTGACTTCCAAACTTTGGTCTTCCAGGTGTTTTGGACTTCAGCTCCCAGAAGCCCCAGCTAGCTTGCCCAACAGTCAGAAATTCAAGTCCAAAACACCTGCAAGACCAAAGTTTAGGAATCACTGTGTTACGATAAATCTTTGCCTTTTTTAGCTTCTGTATTGCAGTCTGGGTGTTTTAATATAATAATTAAGTAGGAAAACTGATTACACTTTATCACAGTGCACCCACTGATCAACATAGCCACTTGTCCAGAATAGTGGTCACCTTGAGGCCTGAGTACCAGATCTAGAAAGGGATCAAAGGGGTAAAGGGGTAAGGTGAGTGATATGACCTCCTAGGATAGGATCAGCAAGTTCAATATAGATAGGTCTAGACACATCCTGTTCCAGTTCTTCGCTGGTGGTACCCCGATTCCCCAACATACAGTATGTGGCCTCCCAGAGTATAAATGGAACGATTTTAGGCCCGAAATAGCCATTTGTCTTCCATTTTTTAAATAAAGACTATTTGGGCCTAAAATAGGCCCAGAAAGGCTCAAAATATATAACTGATGATGCTGCTTTGTGACACAACTTTTCACTTTTCCTCTAGTCTAGGAACACACTGGGTGCCACAATATAGTCCACCTGCCACATTCCTTCCCTCCTGCACCCTGTAAGGCTCAGCATTGCAGTTTGGTTGTTTGTGAATCCATCTCCCAAACAAGAGTCATGGTTGGAAGTGGACATTATTTATTATGCCATATGACTCACTTTTGTGCCATCTTCATTACTTCCCGGTTTATTTCTGGGTTGACTTGAAATTCTGGCTTTAAGCTATAAAGCACTTCATGGGTTGAGTCCAGAGTCAGTGACAGGTAGTAGCTCTCATGTCAGTGAGATGGTGGATGCACTCTAGGTTTTAGTTTGAACTTTATAGAAACAATCCAGGGTACTTAACCAAATTTGTGGATAGAGTTTAGCATCTTGGATAGTTTAGCTAAAGACCAAACTAAAATCTAAGACGGAACCACCACCCCAATGATAGGGGAGCCACCAGCTACCTCTAGCCATGGTGTCTGAAAGATTTTATCCATCTATCCACCTTCTACCTATTCCATATCTAACTATGTTCTCAGATAACCATGAGAAGCTGTGGTTCAAGCGGCCCCTGCAAACAGTTTCAATGGCTACTCATCAGTGGGTCTTTTTAGTGGTAGCACCACCTCCACCCATGCTTATCCTTCTTTCACCCATGCTTATCCTAAGGAAGCATTTTGGAAGAACTTGTAATGTTAGAATTAGGTGAATGTCAGTTTAATTTGCTATGATGGTGTGCATCTCCAGTTAGAGAAGATTATAACCCCCACACTCCGCTAATTTGGTCCTTTAGTACCGAACCATGTGGGTGTCATAGGTAGAGTTCACCCTGGCTAGAAGGACCATTAGTTTAACATGTTATGATGTAGGTATAAATGATATGATGATATTCTCTTTTCTTGTACATCTAGGACAGCAGTTCCCAACCTTTGTTGGGCCGCGACCCCCATTTCGGGCGAAAGTCCCACCCGCGACCTCCCTCATTGGTTGGGAGGTGAGGAAGGGGCAGGACTTTCGACTGCCTACAAGCCCCAGTGGGCTTTGCGGCCAGATGTCCCACCCCTTCCCAGCCTCCCAACCAATCATGGAGGCCACCAGGAAAGAAGAGGCGGGACTTCCAGTCACAAAGGCCGCTGGGGTTTGTAGTCCCGGCCCTCTTGCCTTCTCCTCCCGGGTGCCTCCGAGGGCAACTGCGGGGAGAAGGCAACCCCGGCCCTCTCGGTTATCCAAGATACTTTGGAGATATGGTTTACCACCTTGGACAATTATTTAAAATATAAACTAAAACCCCAAGTAGATTTACCACCCCACTGGCATGGAAACAATCTGCTGCCACTGTCTATGGACTATGGAGTTTATCACACTGACCCTGAAACGGGCCTAGTGTGTTCTAAACGCGTGTGTGCAGGCGCACATGGGATGGGATGGGGCCAAGAACCCCATTTTATTGCACAGTTGAATGCCGCCTTTGTCGCCGGGCGTTCCAGTTGTGTCCCCGTTCCATCCCAGAGGGCGCCATTTCTGAGAATGCTTAGAAACAGTTCTCAGAAATGGTGCCCTCTGGAACAGAACGGGAACGCAACTGGAATGCCCAGTGGCAAAGGCGGCATTCCAGCGTGTGATAAAATGGAGTTCTTGGCCCCATCCTGTTCTGTGCACGCCCGCGCACATGCACGTTTAGAATGCACTGGGCCCATTTTACTCCTATGTTTCCCCAAATGTGCTTAACAGGAACACTTGGGAGGAGGTGAAAGAACAGCTGGTTTTAGTTGACAGAAAGGGTTGGATCCTTCCTCCTCCCAGCTCCTGATCCAATTAGGGAAAGGCTTCAACAGCTTTTTTTGGAGAGGAAACACATTTTCTAATGGGTTTCAGACATTAAAGTGATTAGCATTTGGTCCTCAATTATGCAGAATCAGTGAGTGGCTTCAGCAACTGTTATGAACAGCTTTGCCCAGTCTGGCAACTTCCAGGTGTGTCCAAACTACAATTCCCATCATTGGGGGTTGTAGTCCAACACATCTGGAGCCTGTCAGATTGGGGATAGCTGGACTAGAGATGCTCTTCTCTTCTCTGACTGCTTAGTGTAGACATCACTCTACATCATATTCTTCCTTTTATTGTCTCAAGCAACCACAGAATTAAGGCTTGTTCCCACTAACTTAGGAATTGCTGATCTTACATTTCTTTTCAAGTATTGTAACCTCAAATATCTTAACTTTGTATTCAAATGTAGTAGGATTACAATGTCATCCTTGGGAGCTCCCCCCCCCCCCTTTTTCTCCCCTTTCTTTGTTTGCTTGTAAATTGTTGTGGAGGTCAGCTCAGGATGTCTATGTTAAACCGACTGCAGTTTTAGCGGTTTTATAAAGTACACAACAGACTTGAGAACAGCACTTGGGCACCTGCCATTCACAGCATGAACAAACAAAAAGGATATTAAGGCCACTGTGGGCCGTTCTGCATTCTGCAAGATTGAAAGGGGAAGGGGGGGGGAGCATGCTCTGTAAACTACCATCACCACCTCCCTCTTCCACACCCACAACATTCTCAGCAGTGGTTCACAGGAACTGCATTGTGATAAGGCAGCCTTGTAATTTTCAAATATTAGATGAATCTCATGGGCCATTCTTACACAAAAGAATTAAATTGAGTCTTATTTGTTCCCAACTAATCCCTCAAAAAGAGGCAGAGGAAGGGATGAGTGATTGTATCCAACAACCCCTTCCAATCCCTGGGTTCAAGTGTACCTCATTATGTCCAATCATATGCCAGGCAGGGGAAAATGTTTAAAAGTCATTAGAATAGGGAAGCAATAATGTAGTTCCTGGGGACTGCCAAAGATAATGCAGTTCCCAGGGATTTTCAAAAATGTGTGATCACCACTGAAAAGTCCCTGACCTTAGGACCTGTCAACCAGAAAGTACTTAACGTCAAGCAGAGACTCTTCACAAAGCCCATTTACAATGCCAGCAGACATAAGAAAGCCATTGTCTCATTGCTGTCTTACCGATTCCATAATGAATCCCTTGAGGAAAAGCTGGAGAGCCTGGAGGTTGAAGATCTCATGTCTCCTCCGTCACCACAAGAAAGGTACCTACACAAAGAAGAAGAAAAAAGTGACAAAGTTAGTCTCAATTTTGTGGTCCTCAGGACATTCAATATGGAACAAGGCTCCTGAAGCGATGATAGTTAGTAAATCTTGGGTCAAAAGACAATAATGAATGCCCTCCAACTGTCCTGCTTTGGTTGGGATAACTCCAGTGAATCTTCTGCTGTCCCACTTTCTCAGCTGCTTTTAAAATATGAGCAAAGTGCAATAGCCTCAGCTTTGTTCTCTAGCACAATATTTCAAATGAGTCGATGCCCTTCCTATCAACTCTCTTTACTGTCCAACTTTCATAACCATACATAGAAACTGGAAATGCTATGGCATGGATTACGGATCCATTATAGAGTAGATATCTCTCTGAAGTAAACAATTTCACTTTACTGTGGTTGACATACCAATTTTCACATAACCATTTAAATTGGAATCACTTCATGAAAAGGTATAAATGACATTATTCCTGAAAGCATAGCTTGAGCACTTGAATAAAACCACAACTGAAAAGAAGTGTAGAATCATCCTTATGGAAAATGTTGGCTCTATAATGCCTTGAGGATGTCTAACAAAAGCGTATGATTTGGATTTTCAGGATCATACCATGTGTCAGCATCTCATTTTACTTCAGGTCTGGAGAAACACCTTTCCAGGAGGTTGGTTGTTACCTTACAGAAGCGCCCACATAAGACCTGTTATGGATTAAAGGTAGTTGCAGGAATGCCCCTCACCATAACCTTTTTGACTGTATTTTAAGCCCTGACTTGAGTTCCCAAATCCCCTCCCTTATCCTCTGCATCTACAGAGTAAAGGTCACAGCAGATCCTATAGGAAATATACCTTCACTGAATAAACGTCTATTTGGTGGTCAAAAGACAGGATAGGGAACTGTTGGCTCTCTCCCAGTTTTCCTCGCCATTGTTTATGCTGACTTGGTCTTCTGGGCACTGCAGTCCAACAACATCAAAAGGACCACACAATTCCCACTCCTACTTTTAAAAGTTGGTGTCCATATAAAATAGAACTAATCAATTGCTGCAGCAAGTTCATTTGAGGAAGGACGAGAGAAAATTTAATGATTAAAGATGCCACCAGATTCCAGATGATATGATAATAGTTCCTCTCAAAGGGAGGTGTTAAAACTCTCACTTTTGATGCACTCCTTCAGATATGGGTGGAACATTTCAAACACGAAATGCATTAGTCAGTTAAATGGTACAGTTAATCCATTCAACACAGATTAAAATGTGGATTTTGAAATCCAATTTTAATGAAATCCCTAGTGAAAGTGTGCTCAGTGCTGACGGTGTTACTATTATTATAAGCAATCCATTTACATCTCTTTGTGTAGGCAACCAATCACAGGTGTTTCTTATAGCTGGACTTTTGCTTGTATTCTGTTGCAGAAGAAAACTATCATCTTCACCAGCCAACCTCAAGTTATTCCCTGCATCACTGTGTTCTTATTTTTATTTTAATTGGATGAGTAAGCAATTAATTGGATGTGAGGCAAGGCATTGCAATCATTCTAAAGCTTTTAATTGGCTCGCAACTTTATTCTCAAAATATAGGGCATAGTGGATTAAGTACTGAATTTTCCAATCAAAAATTCAGAGAGTGGTAGCTTCTAGAGGTTGTGGAAAGCCTGATGGGCACACGCCACCCCTGGATTCTCTGAATGTGATTTCCCTTAGAGTTACATATGGATGATACCTTTCTGATCACTGTGTCACAGGTTTACAGAACCATAATAATAGAGAAGCCAAGAATTTGGGATCTAATGCCATGGTTAACTTTTCTAACAGTAAAGAGCATTCTGGGCCAGGAATGGTCAGAAATCAGGGGCAGAGCACAAGTTGTGTGTGTGGAACACCCCAAATTTAATCTCTATCATCTCTTGAGGAGCCTTGGTGGCACAGTGGTTAAATGCCTGTACTGCAGCCACTCGTTCACAAACCACAAGGTTTTGAGTTCAGTCCCAGCCAGGGGCTCAGTGTCGACTCAGCCTTGCATCCTTCCAAGGTTTCTAAAATGAGTACCCCAGCTGTTGGGGGCAATTGGCTTACACTTGTGAACCGCTTAGAGAATGCTTAGGTGGTATGAAGGGGTATATAAATGAAGCTGCTATTGCTATTGTTAAAAGGATTAGGTAACACATAATTGAAAGGATCTCACCCTAAAAGCCATTCCCATATTGGTAGATAAAACAGGTAGATAAACAGAAAATCTGGTCTGATACAGCACAGCATCCAATCTTTCTTGCCTCCACCTCAGAGGTTAGCTGGGTTAGGGCTGAAAAAGAGCCTCCTTAATAGTGGCACCCCATCTATGGAAGATTCTCCTCCAATAGGCTCAACTGGAATCTTACACCATTTCAGCTCTAGGCAAAAACTCCTTTATTGGCCTAGACATTTCAAACCATACATTAGACCCCAATCTGGTACCCTTCAGAATATTTTGGATTGCATCTCCCTGGATTCTCAGCCAGCATGATCATGGAAATTGCAGTCTAGCCCATCTGGAGAGCACTAGATTAGGGATGGATGGTTAGGCCAAATGAAAATAAAGGCCAACAGCTCCAAGGCATAGAAAATGGAAAGAGGAAAATATGCCAAAAGGATGCTGAAGAAAAAGATTCTGTGTGTGTGTGTGTGTGTGTGTGTGTGCGTGTGCGTGTGCGCACGTGCACATTAGAAAATGGCCTTGAATTTTGAACTCATTTTCAAAGCTATTCTAATATTCCAACTCTTAAAAGGCAAAACACATTCAATTTTCACTTGCTCTCTCTTCTCTGGCAGTCAGACAGAATACAAAAAGCAAAACAAAAACAAACAAACAAAAAGCGGAGCTTGTTATCTCCAGAATGATATGCAAAGAGAAAATATCTTTGAAAAAGAGTGCTCAATTTAAGATGCATCCAGCCATTGTGTAAAAAGAAAAGAAAGAAAAGAAGAAAAGACTCCAGTCTTCCATACAAAATAGTACCTTAATGTAGGAATGCACAACCAATGGCCTCATGCACAAACCCCAGTGCTTCTTTCCCCGTTCCATCTTGTTCCATCTCTGATTGTCAACATTGCTTTACTGATGATAATCAGGGCTGTCAGGTCAAGAGCATCCCATTTTTTGATACTTCAGACCCAAAAAAGTGAGACAAGGAAGGGACAATGTTTGTGATGTCACAGTATGGGCACTTGAGTCAGGCTGAGTCTTCTGCCAACATCGCTCTAGTCTTTGTTTCACTCATTTCATCACCATCAGTTCCTCTGGAAGATCAGAGAGCTGATTTGGCTTGACACCATGCACACAACTGGGATGCAGGGACCACAGGCAGTCTACAGGCTACACTATGCCCTTCTCAGCTTTAAATAACTTCTGTTCCCTCTCCTAGCTTGTGTGTTCTTCCTGTATTAATAACCTTTGATATTTTGACCACACTCTGATGTTGCTTGCTCACACATGTCCCAGTTCTCACCTGTGAAATGTTGGAGAGTATGCAGTGTAATTAACTTTGGCAATACTAAGGCACAGATGGTGCTAATGCTCTGTGCTGGGGCCGTACTAGGGTTACGGCACCGCGCAGCAACCACACGGTCCCTAACCCTAGTACGCTGCAGCGCCATAACAATGGCAGCACCCTGTATACATGGGTGCTGCCATGGTTACATAAGCACCGCGTAGCATCTGCATGTTGCCACGCAGCACTTCCATAAATAGTGTGCCAGTGGCATATTGGTTATGCCACCCCTGTGGCTTTAAAAGAACCCGCTTTTTGCAGGTTCTTTTTCCTCCGCGGGGAAGCCGTGCGGTTTGGCAGCTGCGGCTTCCCTGCAGAGGAAAAAATGTTGCCGCCGCTCCGGACATCCAGGAAGCTTAACTCTACAGGATTTCAAGCAGGATCCTTTCCTACTCCTGACTGGAGATCCCTGTAGTTCCCATGGTGGTTTCCCATCCACATACTTACTCAGGTCAAGCTCTGATTAGCATCCAAAATCAGCAAGGTTGGGGCATTCAATGTAGTACAATGGCGTAAGCAAGGATAATGCCTTCTTTTTTATTCAAGCCAGAGGTAAGCAGCTATGTGTAGGAAGGTGTTTTCACCTATTTTGGGTAGTTTAAGAAATTACTCCCCAAAATGGGGCTAATTATGGGGCTTTGGGGAACTGGGGTGGGGGTGCTTTGATTGCAGCAAAAGTATGTCTATGAGCCACATGTGGCCCACAATCCTTACTTTCTCCACCTCTGACAAACATGGAAATTCACCTCTGCCCATTGGAAATAAAGGGGGTGATTATGTCATGTCACTTTTAATTGAGCAGCCACCTTCCCTAGTCAATTTAAAACAAAAAAAATGGGGAGGATGGCTGGGCAGTTTACAATGTTGCTACAGTAGCTGTCTGCTGCTATGCCAGAGATCATCTCTCTTTTATTCCTAAACAATGGACTGAATCACATAGTTTTGACCTTGATATATAACGCAGGCAGAGGATAATCACAGCCCTTCTTTCTATGTAAGCAAACATTTTTTGTCTGTAAAGGTCTGAAAGTGGCTGGCTCATACATTGTAGTTTTCAACAAATGTCTGCAGGGAACGAACATCACTTTATGCTATGAAGATCTCAGCAAACGGAAGCAGGAAAATATTAGTAAGGAGACAGAAAGCACAGAAACCCAGTAGTACCAGTCAGGAAGAAAACATTCAGTGGTAGCATCAGGGGCTAAATGTGTTGGGGAGCAAGGAGTACCTGCACTCCAAAAATGGTACTATGTAGTGGCCAAATGTGGCTTCCATGTCCGTGGGCAGTGAATCCACTCTGGGTTTTAGTCAGAACTTTAAAGGCATTATCCAACGTGCTGAACCCAGGCCCAAAATAGGTTCAGTCCCTAGCACTGGAAATATGGGCCTGTTACAGACAGGCCAAAATAAAGCTGCTTCGAGTCACTTTGGAGGTATGGTATTTCAATGATGCATGAATCCTAAGAGTCCAAAAGCCACACCAAAGCTGCACTCCAGTCCTTAGGACCAGAGCGTAGCTTTGGTGCGGCGTTTGGACTCTTAGGATGCATACATCATTGAAATACCATACTTCCAAAGTGACTCGAAGCAGCTTTATTTTGGCCTGTCTGTAACAGGCCATGGTTAGGGATGGAGCATATACTTTGTATAGAGAAGACTGTAGGTTCAGTTCTTAGCATCTCAATTTAAAAGGACCAGCTTTGAGGCAAGTAATCTGTCAGTTTTGTTTTCTTGCCCCATGTTTTTTTTTTTAAAACACAAAATCCCTCTATCCTGAATATGAAAGAAATTTCCCATTTTTTGGTAAATTCTTCATAAATGTAAAAGCACAGAATTGGAATAGATCACAAGGGCCATCCAATCCAACCCCCTGCTATGCAGGAATATACAATAAAAGCAATCCTCCATCCACCCTCTGTTTAAAACTTCAAAAGTAGGAGACTTCAAGGGAACGTCTTCCTCTGTCAAACAGTTTTTACCATCAGGAAGTTCTTCCTACAGTTTAGATGGAATCTCTTTTCCTGTAGCTTGAATCCATCAATCCATGTCCTAGTCTCTAAAGCAGTGGTAAAAAAGCTTGCTCAGTCTTCCACAAGACATCCTTTCAAATACATGGCTATCATGTCACCCCTTAACCTTCCCTTCTCCAGGTCAAACACACCCAGGTCTCTAAGCAATTCCTCATAGGACATGGTTTCCAGACCTTTTACCATTTTGGTCACCCTTCTCTGGACAGCTTGTCAACATCCTATTGTACTGGAACAAAATTCTGTCCATTCCACACCAGTCAAATTGAATCAGTACAGTCATTTCCAATGTGGAAAGGACCACAGTGTCCCTGGCCCTTTTCACACGTGAAACTGGAACTCCAATCTGGAGCCATTCTGAAGCGAGGGGGAAGTAGAGTCACTTCGAATCCAGGGCAATTCATGTGATTAATTATCATATGTGAAGAACGAAATTGTGCTCATTACTGAGGCAAAGTGGAGTGAGTGCAAAATAAATTATCACACCAGACAGATTCAACAATTCGAATTGGCACCCTTGTGCATGCTCAGTGGGGCTCTGGATGCTGTCATCCTTCCCTGCTACCTCCGCTTGTCCCCTCCTTAGCACCAGGACACAGGGGACCAGTGGGATCAGGATCAGGGTGATGGAGGAGGAGGATGCAGGAGCAGGACACAGGGTCACTGGGGGCGAGATCGGGGTGAATGAGGAGGACGAGGAGGATGCAGGAGCTGAACGCAGGGGTTCACTGGAGGTGAGATCAGGGTGAAGGAGGAGTAGAAGGATGCAGGAGCAGGATGCAGGGGGGCCAAGGGGGACGAGATTGGGGTGATCTTCCACACCAGACCAGTTCAGATTGAAATCGAAGTGAGCTTGGAAACAATTTTTGTGAATTCACTTGTTACCGAATTCACAAAAATCAGGAGTCACTTTGGATTGACTGTGGATCTGCCTTGGAACTGCTCCCCATAGAAAGCAATCATGTGTGATAATACATCACGTTTTAACGTGAATTTGCATGGTTGGACCAGGAGTGACTTTGGATTTGAGCTGCAAAACCCATTGTGTGATAAGGGCCCCTGTCTGCAGTACAGATGTTAATGCTGAGCAGTCAAAAAATGAGGCAACTCTAACTCAGCACTAACACTCTATGGCCACACGGGTATTCAAAGCCAGAATTTTTTTAAAAGAGTTATGCCCTTAAAACTCTGAGCCTGACTGGACAAATCTGTCACTTTTGCCTTTTATCTTGTTAAGTTTAAAACAACAGCAGCAACAACAATAAACTTCAAGCTTTTTCCATTCCAAATATGAAGAAGTGGGCAATTTTTGCTTAATGCTTTATTTAAAAAAATATATTCTCACATATTCCTAACCTTAGAATGATTGAATGAAAAACTCTCTTTCCATCTAAAAGACTTTGTAGTTCATATGGGCTAAATTAGGAATAGGAATCATATCGTTCTTCTGCAGATGTTTTGGACTGTAACTCCTCAAAGCCCTAACCTGAAATTTACTAACACACCATTTCATGTAACATTTCAGCAAGAAATGTTGGCTTAGACAAAGAGCCCAAATCTGCACTGGCTTCAGGGAAGTCCACAAAGAGAACAACAGCTGGGCAACCACAAACAAAGCAATTACTTGTCCTTCCAGCAAATGATATTCAGAGGGAAGATGCTGTGCATTCCAGCCCTTAAAATATAAAGAATTTGGGAAGGTGACCAGAGCCGCTGAGAGCTGGCACCAGCCCTGGGACAAAATGAATGATCAGGCCCTCCTTCCTAAATTTAGAAACACATATTAAGCCACTCACTGGTTTGTTGTGATACCAAAATTTATTTTGTAATATATTATTTATTTTGTCACCCAGGCACCAGAGACTTAGGCCTTTCTCTGACCATTTTGTCCCCTGTGTCTGTCTTCTCAGCCATAAAGATGACACCTTCTAACTGGTGAGAGCTACTTGAGGTCAAGTTAGGAGATAGCATGTGTCTTTAAAGATTTGGAGAGCCAACCTTCCATGTGTTCACTGAGTACCTGAACAGGATTTTCAGTGTGCAACCAATGTCCATGGGATCAAGGACCCTACAAAACAGGGCAGACATTCTGCTGGGGAGAAGGGCTGTAGTTTGAACATTCCTTATTTGTTGTTAAAATGAAATCCACACTTGCCTAGCTGGCATTTACATTAGAAAATATATTTATTTCTAAGAATTTGTACTTTGCCTGCAATATTTCTTCCTGGCTTGCCATGTCTCAGGGCCTGGCACTGAGCTTCCAGTTTTCATGGGTCATCTCCAGATGGGAGATGGGGGCGCAAATTTTCCAGTTTTTATAGGCTCCTCTCCACGCAAGAAATAATGGCTGTATGTAAATTTCTAACTCAGCTATTAGAGCAGCAGCTTTCTGCAAGTTCTAAATACTAATTGAATTTTTGCTGCAATTTACAGAGACTCTCTCAGGCATTTATCACACGGAGGTTTTTGGAGGTTTTTGTGGCTCAGATCCAACATGACTGCGGGTCCATGATGCGAATTCACATCATAATGTGAATGTGTTATCAGACGCGATTCCTTTCTATGGGCTCTCCTTCTGTGGTGCTTCTGCAGTGATTCCAAAGTGACTCCTCATTTTGATGAATTCGGAAAAAAAATGAATTCACAGAATTCGCTTCCAAGCTCACTTCGATTTCATTCCGAATTGGTCTGATGTGGAATGCAAATTTGCTTCTGCCCTGGTACACCACCGCAACCCCCCCCGGGTTGCAAATTTCCCAAGATGTGGTGCTGCATTTCTCCCTATTTCCTTTCGGTGGTCCTATCACTTTCAGGGCAACTGAGGGGAGGGGGACGTTGTTCGCTTCGTCGTTGCAGGGATAAGGCTGAAACCTTTCTTGGGGGTTATGCATTTGTTAAACATTTTCACGTTATAACGTGAACTGGGCAAGACTCTGTTTTTTCACCTTGAGCTTCCCATATCTCCCATCTGCAATGGGGGGGAGCTATGGTTTTCTTCCATTTCCTATCCCCCCACCTCAGGTGCACTTCCCAACCACTATTTTGGGGGAGGAGGTGTGTTTGTAGGGCAACTCTTTTTTTGTGTGGAATATATACATGTATGTATGTGCATGAATGTGAATATACAGATCTATCTATCTATCTATGTGTGTGTTGAAATTGCTGAAATGGAAGGGAAAATAAAAAAGGGGAATGAAGAAGACACAGAAAGATTCACGAGGCAAATATTCACGCAATCACGCAATCACGCGAAACAGGGAACAAGAACTTGCGCTCCTTTTCACCCCGGAAATGTACAAGGTCACGATGCGTTCAGACCCCCACTGAGCATGCACAAGGGTGCCAATTCGAATCATTGAATCCCACTGGTGTGCTAATACAATTTGCACTCTCTCTGCTTTGCTTCAATCCGCATCACATGACTTGCCTTGGATTCGATTCCCCCTTAATTTGGAAGGGCAATGGAAGGGCAACCAGGGGTGATAAAACATTCACGTTATAATGTGAATTTGCATAACTGAACCAGGAGTCACCCCGGATCTGAGTTGCAAAAATCTCCGTGAGATAAACTTCTCAGAGTCTGCACTGTAGAAATAATGCAGTTTGACCCCATTTTAACTGCAATGACTCCATCTTAGAGAATCCTATGATCTGTAGTTTTGTGAGGCATGGGTACTCTGGCAAAGAAGGCTAAAGACCTTGTAAAACTGCAGAACCCAAGATTCCATAGGATGGAGCTACAACACTTAAAGTTGTGCCAAACTGCATGCATCTTTAGTTGGTTTCTTTGGCGGGATATAGACTGCCATATAGTACGTATTCTATACGTACTAGGGTTAGGAAGGGGCGGTGCTTCCGCACCCCCCTAACCCTAGTACATATAGAATATGTACAACATGGTGGTGCCCCTTCCACATGGGGGCTGCCATGTTTACGTACTGGACGCATAGCGTCCAGACGTGTCGCGATGCCTATGACGTCGCGAATGTGCCAGCGGCGCCTCGCGACATCATAAAGGCGGCGCAAAAAGAAGCTCCAAAATGGAGCTTCTTTTTTGCTCCGCTCGGGAGCCGCGCGGTTTGGCTGCTGCGGCTCCCTCGCGGAGCAAATGGCGCCGGCGGGAGACCATCGCAAAGCGTCGGTCTGTAACCCACCTTTCTTTCCTCCCAATCAGAGTTGGGCCACAGCTCACTTTCTACTCTGCTCTGCATCCTCTTTCTGTACAGAAACAAGTAAACTAGGTTATCCTGTCTCCTGAATGACACGTAAAGGAATAATCCCCTCATTTCATCTTGATCTGAGAATAGCTTCTTTAGCTAAGACATTTCTCTTAATTTACAAATAAGAAAATATGTCCCCCCACCTCATATTTGAATGACAAGCCATGGGCAACTGTGGTTGGTGTTTCGTTGTTGTTGTTGTTGTTGTTGCATGCCTTAAAGTCATTTTCAACTTATGGCAACCCTAAGGCTATCATGGGGTTGGGAAGATTTGTTCAGAGTAGGTTTGCCATAGCCTTCCCCTGAGGCTAAGAGCATATGGCTTGCTCAAGGTCTCCCATTGACTGAGCGCAGAATGAACCCTGGTCTCCAGAGTCATAGGATGTTATCACATGGGGCAAAAATGGAACTCTGAAGTGGGGCCAGTGCAGGTTCATCTAGAGTTTAGGGACCAATTTGCAGCTGCTTTCCACATGACACTGCATGCAATCAGAAGAGGTTGCAGGGTGAATGTGAGGTCAACCAGGAAGTAAATAAATTCACAAAACTACCGGATTTACATGTCCATTTTGCCTGCGAATTGACTACCTTCACATCATGTCAGCCAGGTGGAAAGCAAGCTTCCAAAGACTTCCTTCCCTTTCCCTTCATTTGCCTTCCTGTGCTAAATAGAAAGAATCTTCTCATCTCTTAAAGGGATAGACGCACACACTCCCCTCTTTAGGCTTCCTGGGGAATTGCTGCTGGGAGACGGCAGAGAGAGGGCATTTTGGAAGTCCTCCTGGACAAGAGGGAGCAATGGAGGACATGCCCTGGGAAAGGAGGGCATGGAATCAGGCAGGCTTATGGACCCTGTGTGTGTGTCTGGTTTTGGAGTTTGCAAAGGGAAACACCTTTTGGGGCTGCTGTGGCAAAGAGGATCCCCCCCCCATATCCCCTCCTCTCCCCTCCCTGGAGCACGTGGGGGGGGCACTTGTGGAAATGACAGTTTTCAGCATGCTCAGAAAAGGTATTTCTAACGCAGTCAATGGGGATTTGTTTGTCTCCTTTTAATAGCCAAATCCACATTGGACCCACTTTAATGTGCTTTTAACCCCTTGTTGTGCTCTGTGTGTGATAATCAATAACAAATGGGCTTGCTTTTCTGGGATGCCACCACTTTAATCATTTTTGGGATGGAAGCACATAGGACCTACATATGATAACATCCATAGTCCAACTCTCAAACCACTACTTCATGCTAACACTTAATGACATCACTGGGGGGGGGTCATCCTTATGTCTCAGATTTTGGCATGGAAACCATCCTGAACTGGCAACCCTAGTTCCTTCCCTGACATCCAAGCTAAATAATTGGGGGGGGGGGGGGGTAATACTTTACAATGTGCACAATAGAGGCAAAGATCATCAGGTCACATTCAAACTCATTATATCACAATGGCAAGCTGATTTCCATTGGGACCATCCTGCAGCAGCTGCCCTACCTTGGGATGTTGCATAAAAGATCAACCACTACACCATCATCACAACCACTATTGTCATCTACCGCACTGCTACTCTGCCACATTTCTCCAACAAGACCTTACACGAGGTTCTTCAATGTCACATCTATTGTTGCTTTACACTTCCCAATTGTATTATCTGGTATCCTGGCAATCATTACTTGGCACGAGCCTAACAGACACTGGCAACTTGTGTCTCATGTAATTTGAAAAGTGACCTTTGATGCCTTGCTGCTCACTCAGTCTGACAGCACCTCCTGGATATACACAAAGAAACATGCTATTATTATCATCCATATTCACAACACTTCTGTACTCTTCTATAAGACACAACACTTCTATAAGAGGTCACAACTCTTCTATTGTCTGTGGTCATCTCTTATAGACAGATGATTGCATCAGAAACATTAGCAGCCTAGCCAATACATAAGTACCTACGACACCATAATTATTGGTTAAAGTTATCCTGTTTTATTTTATGTCCTAACTTTCCATTCAAAAATGACACAAAGCAGCTAAAAATAGTAAAACAAAAACTGACAACAAAATCCTGATAAAAATGCATATAAAAACAAACAATTTTCAGAACATAACAATAGCACATATAGCCGGCCATCAAACCAACTTACATACCCAAAGGCCTGCTTGAATAAAATGAACAAATGAATAAAATATCTTTCTCTGACAAAAGAAAAATAATCAAGAGGGAGCAAGCCCTTCCCACCCCAGTTCACAAGTATACCCACACTGCAAAATTATAACAGGTTAATACCACTTGTAATTTGAAGAGGAGCATCAAAAGCAGAGCTATTGACATATACACCAGCATGGAAAGAGGGGCTAATGGCTCCCTGTCCCCTCAGTTTTTCTTCTTTTCTTCTCCATTGGTCTGTTTAATGCCCAATGCTCACTCCCAACAACTACACCAGCACTAGGGTTGATATGCTGTCTGTCACTGTTCAAAATAAAGGAAGAAGAAGCACCAATTTGGATTTATAGATTAAGCATTTCTTTTGCTGGAATACAAAGATATAGCCATGTTAGTCTGTAGAATCAATACATAGAGAGATCTTGTAGCACCTTTGAGACTAACTGAAAGAAAAAAAAATTGGCAGCATGAACTTTCGTAGACTTCAGTCTACTTCCTCAGATGCATTCTGCTGGAATGCTTAGTTACTTTTCTTTTAAAAAAAAAGAATTTCTCTATTAAAGTTTACAGTTTATAAAAACATTGCTAAACAAACAAATATAAATAATACATACATGTACTCGCATATACAAACCTAAACAAACAAGAATATCTTTCATCCCTTCCACATTTCTTACGCTCATACTGCAACATTCAAACTTAAAAATACTTCCTGTGTTTAAGTTTTCCTTGCAGTCTCCAAGTGTTTCTTAATTTTCTGTGCTTCACATAATTAGTTGTTTTCAATTTATATTTTTGTACTTTTAATAATAATAATAATAATAATAATAATAATAATAATAATAATAATAATAA